>NC_081789.1:4094689-4334689 GCF_963082965.1 Carassius carassius | reverse complement strand
TGCTATTTTACAGCTGAAAGAAAAACAGTTTATTTTTTTGTTTATGTATTTAATTTTATTTCAGTTAACATTTAATAATAATAGTATTTTTATATGTGTGTGTGTGTGTGTATTTTCATTGAACAATTATAACCCTGGTTGAGCACAGCAAAAAAAATGTTTCAAAACAAAATCTGGTTTTAACACATTTTGATGGTATTTAAAGTTTTTTTGTTTGTTTTTTTTTTGTTTGTTTTTTTGCAATTATGACTAGCAAATAAATAAATAAATAAAAAACGTATTATTTAAAGGCACAATATGTAATTTTTCTGCTTTAAAAATAGCAGAAATCACTATATGTATGTTATATATTTTTTTTAGTTGTGTACTTATGCCAACAGTTTCCACAAACTTTCAAATTCGGAGAAAATTATAGTTTAATTAGAAGACCCGGCACGTTTCTTTATTTCCGTTTTGTTGCCCGTCTATGGCGTCATATAACCTTTGACCCCTCTAGTTTATCTAACTTCCTGCGGAACGCCAAATACAAAGGTGAACAGAAGCAAAGAAGAGACGAAAAAGAAAAAGTAGTAGCTAGCCTTGATCAAGACTATTATATTTTATATTTATATTGTTTATATTAGTATTTTTACCTCAATCAATAACTTAGTTATGGATCATGATTATGCTTTGCCTGCACGTTCTGTGAAGCGCAAATGTACGGGTGAAATAAATGACCCGAGAAGGTTTTGGGGCGAAGAAGAAACGAGACACGGGTAAATATTGGAGTTGCATTTCCAAGATAGAGAGAGCTTCGTGACAAGCTGAAACTACAGAGAGATGACGAACTCGCTTGCATTCTAATAAATAGGTATACATCCATTCAGCTAACTAACGTTATATCTATCCGTATATTTTGTGAAACGATGATGTCTTGTGTAAAACCCAGACGGACTAGCTCTCATGTATAGTATAATGTAAATCCACATTTGTTCTATATCTAGCTGGATAAAGTAGCTTCAAATGCAGTTTACTATCTTGTTCGATATCATAGTATAAACGTAATTATAATTATTAACGAAAGGCGACCGTGTTTTTTAACATATATTACTACTAGCTAGATGGAATATTGATTTGATAGGGGTCTGATAATTAATATATCTCCGTTCGAAAAGTACTTGATTGTCAAAATACTAAGTTAGAATGAGTGCAGAATGTGGGGAGCGACAGAGCGCGTGTTCCAATGACAACAACCCCCATGAGCCCACGCTCTTTCCCGATGTCATCAAAGTACATCTTATGTTATTATTTTGATTGAGTGACCCCTGGTGGCCAAAAATCCCATACTGTACGTTTAATCTTCCACATGCCATTTCAAATCTGTATTTCTTTCTTCTGTTGAACACACACACACAAACACACACACACACACACATATATATATATATATATATATATATATATATATATATATATACGTTGTATATATATATATATATATATATATATATATATACGTTGTATATATATATATATATATATACGTTGTATATATATATATATATATATATATACGTTGTATATATATATACACAGTAATGTGTAAAAGATGCCGCTAGTATTTTCACCAATAAAAAATTGTTTTAAGTCAGTTATTTCTATCTTTTGCTGTAGTGTGTCAGTAGTAAATATCAGTTTACATTTCCAAACATTATTTTTGACATTAATTGTAATAATCCAGTGAGATGTTTGTTTGCACAGACTCTGACAGCAGCCAGAGCTCCACACAGAGATCTGATCTCATCATCATCATCTGTCTGTCTGTCTGTCTGGAGTAACATGAAGAAACAAAACACACTGAGACAGACTCAATCCAGATGAACTGTGCCAAAGTCTCCAGAACACTTCAAGAAATCTACCTGGAAAACAATGTGCAAGTGCACCTAGGACAAAAGCATTTTTTTTAACGCATAGTGTGGTCACACCAAATGTTGATTTAATTTAGTTGAGTTAATAGAAGTTAATTAATAAAATAGATTTATGGCATTATTTTTGATGACATCCTCACTTTACAGCATTTTTACACAAGTGCCTAAAACTTTGCACAGTACTGTAGCTTTGCAGGTTTCTTCAAGCGTTTTGGAGAAATTGGCACAGTTCTTCTGGATTGAGTCTGTCTCAGTTTGTTCTGTTTCTTCATGTTGTTCCAGACAAACTGATGATGATGATGAGATCAGATCTCTGTGTGGAGCTCTGGCTGCTGTCAGACTCCTTGTGCAAACAAAAATCTATCTGGATTATTACATTTAATGGCAAAAATAATATTTGGAAATTTAAACTGATATTTACAACTGATATACTACAGAAAAACAGAAATAACTGACTTGAAACCAATTTTTTATATTTATTTATTATTATTATATATTTTTTATATACTAGTAAAATACTTTGCACAGTATACTGTACACACACACACACACACACACACACAATGTTCTTAATAAGGTTTCTTTAGGTTACTGAAATATTCTTAAGAAAATTAAGTGGTTCTTTGTGGAACAAAACATTATAGGGCATCACTCAAAAAAAAATAAAAAAACTTTATTTGAAGAGCGAATTCATATATAATTAGACATTATCACACATATTGTTTATATATGACCTTTTTTCAGTCATGATATATGATATTACCTATTTCATAACGTGACATAAGATTTAGCTTATTCTGCTCACCCTACTGGAGGTGGCAGGTGAGAGTGGATTCATCAGCAGGACACATAAGTCTGTGGCTCAGTCTCATGGCATGGGTGAACCTCCTCGCGTGAGTTTCTGGCCCGGTCTGACATGAATTACACTGCTTCCTGATTTAACTCATTCTCTGTAGTGTCCACGCTTCTGTCAGTTTCCTTACCTCTTCACAAAACAGCTCAACCTTATTGAAAAGACTATTCGAAGCACGTTATTGTGTTAAAAGCTCAGGATCTCTATTTTGCTTATTAGAGTTTTTATTTATTTTATTTATTTTACATTTGGAATATAAATGGGCATTATTTTCTCAAGCACAATGCAATCTCTTTTAGCAATTTAATGGTCTGATGAACATTTAAATGTGCAAATTTGTGTTTCTTTCCACTTTGTGTCTAATCTAGTTCGTAGGAAGAAGCTTTCTTGCGGTTTGCATTTTTATTCAATCGTAAGCAAGAGGTTTAGAGATTTTGTCAGATGTGAACCTCTTGAAATGAAATGAACACGCTAATGCAAAAAATAAATAAAAAAAAATCACTCAAGTTCTAACAGATATGGTGTGGAAGCTAAATATAATTGTATGCCATATTTAACATCCTTTAAAACAGCAGGTGTGTGTGTGTGTGTGTGCGCGGTTCTGGTCCGTGAAAAACTAAAAAAAAAGCTGCATTTCCATGTCTTATGCTCACATTGTTGTTTAAATCCATTGAAAACATTGTCTTATGGGCCTCTTCTATTCAGGTTTTGTTCACTTTAACTTGAAACTTGTATCTGCATAGCAAGATCATCTGCCCTTAAAACGCATGTAAGCAAACAAACAGACACTGAATTAAGTATGTTCCAGAGGACTTAGCACTGGATAAACGAGCGAGAACGTTAAAACCGCTAACTTCTTTAAAACTCCTAAGTCCTAAATAACCTCCTTTAGGGAGAGAGGGAACACACAAGAATGGCCCAGCCGGCCTTTTCTTTAGATGCCACACAATGCAAACAATGAACTTACTGACCCCCAAAATCCTCTTTCATAACATTTAAGGGTATTGCTGGCCATGTTTCATTAACTGTTTTAGCTGTATGTGGATTTTTGAGCTATTCAAATGGACACTTCTTAAAGAAACTGCTAAATACTGTGTGCTCTCGTCTTGAAAATTGAAGAACAGTGGAAAAAAGACATACGTTTTGTTTTGTATAAAGAAAAAAAGAACTTATCTGTACCATATTAAGGTTTTCTTTTGTCTTTTTTTTTTGCATTGAAAATGTTCTACAGTTCTCATCTGTCTAAAGAATAAAAATGCATATTATTTCAATTTAAATGTATTTATACATCTAGGTTTTTGTTGTTCTAGGTTTAATTTGTGTTAATTGAAATATAATGTAAATTCAATAATAATAATAATAGTGTGAATGACAAAAAAATCTAAATGCATTTCGTAAATAGACTTTTTAGGGGAAATTAATATTTAATATTTATTAAATAATATGTAATAATTTTATATTATTTATTAATTATTACATTTAATTTAGCGGGTAACACTTTGCTAAAAGTTTCCATTTGTTAACATTAGTTAACACAAACTAACAATGAAAAAAATAAAAGTCTTAATCTTAGTTTTATTTTAACACTTACTAATCCATTGTTATACTCAAAACTGCATCTGTTTAAAAAATATATAGTATACTAACTTTGTATGCGTTATGTCTGTGCACGCTATTCGGGATATATTCGCTAACATATGTGTGCTTTATGTGCGTAACCAACATGTGTGTTTCTGTGGTGAGCAACTGACCTCAAGTAGAAGTGTTTTAAGATTCACCATTTGAAGTCAGACATTACAAGGATGAAGTCTCTGGTTTCATGTTTACATTTCATGCTGTGAAACTTGTCGAAGACGAGAGAGCAAACCATGGGCGAAGAGAGAGCGCTTAGCAGGGGTTGGCCAATCACAGCACATCATCTGCTTTGGTGTTTGTGGTCCATGACGTGTAATTATAACCTAAACATTAGAAGTGCCTCAAAGGGCCAAAGAACATACATGTCTGTTGTGGCCTCTTGATAGAAACCTTCACGAGTGTGGTATCTAAATTGGCCTATTCAAGAAAAATGCCTTAAATGAGCTGTGAATGTTAAATCTGCATCCCGTAAAAAAAAAAAAAAAAAAAAAAAAATAGGTGTTTTTTTTACAGACCTCAGTCACAATGCCTCGCAAAAGGACAATTGGCACATTTAGGAACTGTGTGAAAAATTCCTGTGTCTGCAGAACTATGGCAGACTGGAGAATATGAATAGGCTTTTTACAGGTCAGAGCTTCCATTCAACACACTGACATTGTTATTATCTGATGGTCATGGATGTGGCTAATTAATATTCCCATCATACCCTATTGGGAAAATTAGTCAAAAATATGCTCCAGACAGTGTTTTCAGAGTCTTGCTAACAGATTTTCACTTTATATGTTGACTTGTTGACTTACATGCTTGGTTCCAAAACTAAATAAGCGTCATAGTCAGCTACTGTAGCTTCTCTCTAAAGCCCAAAGAATACTTAAGTTTTTACATATATCCACAGTCCTACAGAGAATCTTTTCAAAGTTCAGGTGCATCTCAAAAAATGTGAATATCATAGAAAAAGTCTTTATTTATTTATTTTTTTATTAGAAAAGCTAACTTTCTTATATTCTAGATTCATTGCACACAAACAGAAAAAAGGTTTTTTTTTTTTTTTTTTTTTTTTTTTTAAGGCTAAGCCACACAAGATCATTGCTGAAAGGGATGGCTGTTCACAGAGTGCTGTATCAAAATATATACATAGAAAGTTGACTGGAAGGAAAAACTGTGGTAGGAAAAGTTGCACAAGCAACAGGGATGACCACAGTCTTGGGAAGATTGTCAGGAAAAGCCGATTCAAGAACTTGGGAGAGCTTTACAAGCAGTGGACTGAAGCCAGAGTCAGTGCATCAAGAGTCACCACACTCAGACGTCTTCAGGAAAAGGGCTACAGCTGTCACATTCCTAGAACCAAGCCACTCCTGAACCAGTGAATACCGTCTGAAGCATCTCACCTGGGGTAAGGAGAAGAAGAACTGGACTTCTTTTCAGATGAAAGTAAATTTACCTTTTCATTTGGAAATCAAGGTCTGGAGACGGAGGCAAAGTCCAGTGTGACGTTTCTGAAGTCAGTGATGATTTGGGGTGCCGTGACGTCTGCTGGTGTTGCCCCATTGTGTTTTATCAAGTCCAAAGTCAGTGCAGCCATCTACCAGGATATTTTGAAGCACTTTATGCTTCCATCTGCTGACAAGCTTTATGGAGATTCGACTTCATTTTGCAGCAGGACTTTAACACCTGCCCACAGTGCCAAAACCACTTCCAAGTGGTTTGCTGACCATGATATTACTGTGCTTGATTGGCCAGCCAATTCACCTGACCTGAACCTCACAGAGACTCTATGGGGTATTGTAAAGAAGAAGATAAGTAACATCTGACAAACAGTACAGAGGAGCTGAATGCCGCTTTCAAATCAACCTGGGCTTCAATAACGCCTCAGCAGTGCCATAGGCCATGTGCCATAGGCCATAGTGCCATAGGCCATGCCACACCGCATTGAAGCAGTAATTCATGCAAAAGCAGCCCCAACCAAGTTTTGAGTGCGTAATTAAACTTGCTTTGTAGATCTTGAACATTTCTGTTTTGGAAATCTTTTTTTGATTGATCTTTGAGAAAATATTCACATTTTTTTTAGCTACTGAATTTTACATTTTCCTAAGCTGTAAGTCATAACAATGAGAATAAAAAAATAAATAAATAAATAAATATTTAAATATTTTACTTGAAATATTTTAGTTTGTGTGCGAACAATAAAGAATATAAGAAAGTTTGCTTTTCCATGATATTCATTTTTTTGAGATGCACCTGTACAGGCCTACTGCACCTGATAGCACGCACATATGGAGACGCTGGACACATGCACACTCCTAAAATGTGTGCAGTGTCTGTGCCTTTTATGAGTTATGAGCAACAACAATGTCTTTGTACACGTTTAAATTAGAGTTGTGCTAACTTTTTAACCCCTCGTCTTGTCAAAGCTGTGGTATTTGTGGTATTCAGTAGTTTGTTGTTTCTCATGTTTTTATTTTTCTTCTCAATGTTAAGTGTGATGCATATGTCCTGAAAAGGTCGCCATCTGGTGTCTGGTTGCATTATAGGTCATAAACCCCGCCCTCTCTAGTGTATATATCCATATCTCCATATCTATATACAGTACAGACCAAAAGTTTGGACACACCTTCTCATTCAAAGAGTTTTCTTTATTTTCATGACTATGAAACTTGTAGATTCACACTGAAGGCATCACAACTGTGAATTAACACATGTGGAATTATATATGGAATTATATACATAACAAAAAAGTGTGAAAAAAACTGAAAATATGTCATATTGTAGGTTCTTCAAAGTAGCCACCTCTTGCTTTGATTACTGCTTTGCACACTCTTAGCATTCTCTTGATGAGCTTCAAGAGGTAGTCACCTGAAATGGTCTTCCAACAGTCTTGAAGGAGTTCCCCGAGAGATGCTTAGCACTTGTTGGCCCTTTTGCCTTCTGTCTGCGGTCCAGCTCACCCCTAAACCATCTCGATTGGGTTCAGGTCCGGTGACTGTGGAGGACAGGTCATCTGGCGCAGCACCCCATCACTCTCCTTCTTGGTCAAATAGCCCTTGATGCCTTCAGTGTGACTCTACAATTTTCATAGTCAGGAAAATAAAGAAAACTCTTTGAATGAGAAGGTGTGTCCAAACTTTTGGTCTGTAATGTATATGCTTATTTCACTGCTTATAAAACATACAGAATGCTTCAAATTATCGTACAAATATAGCCTATAAATACACAACTTTAGCGACAAGACAGAGTGATGTAGTTGTCGTGAGAACATAATTTACAGCAGCAATAGTTGTCCACTCCATTATGACCTGCCCAACTTGGAAACTTTGGTATTAAAATTATTTCCGAATTTCCCAGTAGTACATACAACTTGAGAGGCGTTCACATCTAATTTCCTATTAGGAAACTTGTGTTTATCATAATTCCGACAGCACGTGAAGGCAGCATGAGTATTATCCATCTCCCAATCACTACTGCGCAGACTCATGCTGCAAATGATTTCGTTGATGCAAGATGATAGCGGCCATACTGGGATGGTTCTCACTTTTGTATGGTTGAAGAAAGTGGAGATGTGTCATCCATCTTTTTTCTTATTATTATTATTTATTTATTTTTATTGTTATTTTTACAGTCTATGGATGCCTCCAAAAGCTGAAAATTGCTGCTTTCCAAGGTAAGAAGGCATCAAGGCACGTCCGAATCCAATGTTAGCTTCACTTCCTATCTTCTGAGATGCCTTCATCTGATTTTTGAAGGCAACATAGAAGATGTATCCTTCACTGTATTTGTAATCTCACAATCCTGTATGTTCCATACCATTGAGCTAAAAAATAAGCATGACAACTGCAAGTGGGTTGGTGACCTGCGGGACCCAACACAAATCTCGTGGGAGCGGGCAGTTTTACCTTTGCTGCGGGCAGGAGTGTACTTTAAAAATGCATTTTTATTTGTATGCCTAATATGTCCAAAACACAAAACGTTTCTTGTTTTGTCACATTAAGCTGGGAATTGACCCTTCACAAAAACACGCCATACTAGTTACCATTGCTATGTTCAACAACTCATGTCACCCTCACAGTACACATCATGTTCTCACACAGTGAAAAATACATTGCGAAGCAAAAAGACAGACCAGACACAGCAGGTTACTTATTGTAGCTTTTGTCATTTCGTAGTAAATTTAAACAATAAATACCATTTTGAGGCTTTTTAATGTGTTGTGACAGATTGTCAAGTTAAAGCGGCATGTGGATTTACTTAAAGTACAAAATAAATATGAATGAACATTAGAACATATTTCATTTCAACCACGGAAAAAAGACGTCAATACACAATTTTTTTTCAAGTTTAAGTCCACTGAAGTTAATTTACTCTTCTGTCTGATTCGTTCATCGGGCAAGATGATGGATTCGGCATTATGATTGGTCAGATCACCTGTCATTCAAGCTCTTTGCAGACGTCATTTACGTGAATCACAAAAAGATGCCATATGTTTAATTCAAAACTATCATATTTGAGAAAAAAGTTGAGTAGTTTGAATCACTGGATATACTGACAGTAATTTAACATTTCTATCATGCAATAGTTGTCAACTATTAAATATTTTGCCATTTCCATCTTACCTTGTTCTCTTTAAAGATTAAAACTGACGATTCAGGTGGGAATTCACACTCTGCTGCTGTGAACAATAAACCAGAGATTGTCTTACTAATAAATATCATTGGAAAAAGCATAACAGCTAACTTGGATCACATGAGGCACCTTAGCCAATCATACAATGGCCACTGATCTCCTTCCATGTGTACCACAAATAAATATCTTTGGCCACAGCATTAGCATTAGCCGTTATGCTCTTTTGGCTAAAGGTTGCAGGGTTGCCTTCCATGTGACTTTGAGTAAACCTCCCCTACTTTGATTTGATTGGCCATCTCAATCATTTTGACACTGACGAGCGCTGCTAGACCAATTAAAAATGTAACTTTCAGTAATCATAAAAATAAAAAGCATATAGATATCTGGTGAAACAATATGTTTTCATTAGATAATAGTTGTTTTAAATTAATATTTTCAGTATTAAATTACATTTTTAACCAAATACATTTACCTAACTCCCATCTTTGATTTTATTATTATTTTATTTTTAATACATGCTATGCTACTTTAGGGAAAGGACAAAATTAGGTATCCTAGGAGGCATGCCTACCTATTGGGCAAGCCTCTGTATCAAAAGTGCTGCCTCTGTAGGAAGCTCAGTAGTCTTTGGAACAGAGCAATAGAAATAAAAATGGATAAAGTATCATCAGATTCTGTGTAGTCAAAATGCCATTTCCAAGGCAATCAAATAAACTTTTATCATCATTTGTAAAGCTTTTATTTCCCTCATGTCAGGTAATGCTGCACAATTTTAATGTTTTACGACTGATATCTCATTATCATCCTTACTTAAAATACTGTATACTTCTCAGTATTTTTAGTGTTATACGCTCAAAATCAATTTACGCACCCACAAGAAGCACCCCACCTGAAATCTGTTGTGCCTTTCTGACAAAAACACTTTAGACTGAGTCCGAGTTATCGCTGACTACAAACGATAATGTCGCCATAACAATAAAAATCTATCATATGAATTTGTCCGTATAAATTCTCAGCCTCGAGGCGTTGGGTTATTGTTTTATTCTATTAGCCTCTTATTACCAGCACTCCTAGAAACCTCCCCTCTCACACAGCCTGGCTGAACATTTATCAGGTCGTGTACAAATGCTGGAACATATGACGGCTGCTCTCTCCATGTCTGCTCCAGGGCAAACAGAAACCATAGGCTGTGTTAACAAATTAATGACTCTCTGTTCATCTGTTATCAGACTGCACCTGGTCTAGCTGATGCTACACGGGGCAGTCAGTATATTCTCATAATAATTTTTATTGCAGAATGTGATTATACTTTTTAAAATGTATTTTTTGGCCTTTTGTATAAATTATGTTTTTGGCTATTTATCAGTGAAGGTAAGCATCACTATTATAAATTTAGTCTTTTACTGAAATCTTGTTGAACAGTGTGTGTGATTACTTTTTTGTTAACTGATTGGGCTTTTTTTTGCCCAGCAGATAATACATAGCTGAATAAATTTAACTTACAATACACTGAAGGAGGACTTTGAAGGAGGTTCATAGACCCACATCTGCGACACAGAATTGTATAGAGCAGGGGTAGACAAGTTCGGTCCTGGAGAGCAACCCTGAAAAAATCGCTCACCTGCCTGTAGTCAGAAGACATTGATGAAGTTGTTTAGGTGTTACTGATTAGGGTAGAAGTTTAACTCTGCAGGCTCTCTAGGACCGAACTTACCAACCCCTGGTATAGAGATTTAGGACAGAAAGCAAGCAACCAGAATATCCTCGTAACCAACTAGTTATACCATAGACAGCACCAAGAGCACATGATAAAACAAATGTGATTGCGATTTAAAAATTGACTTTTAAACATCACAAACATTTTGTGACTATATATATTTATGACTATAAGACAAAACAACAACAACAACAACAATAATACTATTACTAATACTAATAACTACTACTAGTAGTAGTAGTACTAAGTAAAAACAGTTTTTTGTAATTTTTTATTGTTAAAACAAAAAACTTAATTTGACAATTGCACTAATCTATGACTTAAGTTTTCATTCAGCCCAAATAGCAGCTGTGTATGATGACAGAACATGATAGAAACCTCTGAAAATAAAATAAAAAGTTTATTGTAACATTCTGGCAAACACCTAAAAGATTCTAACAACTGCAAATCAACACCTTAAAAAGCAATGTCCTTGCAAGCAGCTGAAATAATTTAATAAAATATTATACATTAGACTATATTATTGTTTAGGTAGCAATGTTGTTTTGTAACAGGCCTGTCTGTGGTAACACTTTCAACTGTTAAAGGACCATAAAAATAAAATGTAAACACCTTTACAGTTTGAATGCTACAAAGACAAACATATATAATTGGTCTGTACACAAATGTCAGATGGGCTAACTGAAAATGCAAATTCACTCTCATACAATAGGTGGCGCTTATCTTAACATGGAGCTTACACAAAGCAGTGCTGCCATAATTAAAGGGTTAAAATACAAAATTAAAATTAGGCCATAAATGACTTACCCTAAAGTCACTCAGAGGGTATTGCACTGCATTTGCACTTTAGCAAAGAAAAACAGTCTCCTCGTGGCTTATATTGAAATCCTCCAACATCCTTCTTTACAAATCCTGGTTTTGTACTTCTAATTAGAGACCATTGTTTTGTTTTGATCTCTCCGCTGTATTTCTGCGTGCGTCACTTCTGAGCACTGACCTCAAATGCCATTCCACCATCACATGGGCAATGGTCATGTCTATTGCATGATTACATAGAACTATGGAAAAGAAGTGTGGTGAAATACAAAAAAAAAAAAACATTTGTGTGAACAACCTTTTAAAGTGAAAGGTTACTAATTGCTCTTGTAACTTGCCAACATTTTTGACACTTTCTTCGACGGTCTACATTTGTGGCTAACCAAACGACTAGACCTCTGGACTGGCACTCGTTTCCATTACGTTCAGCGTACAAGCAGCAGCCTTTGGCTATATACACCACCATCTACAGTAATTACCAGACTATTTAAAATAATGCCACAGCAATCAGACGGTGATAACATGCAATTAATATGTGCTCCCAGATTAGAGAACTAACCAACGTACATAACCAGCAGCCACATCTGCCAAGATAAAGTGGCCATCTTCCAAAATGTCAAACTGTAGTGATTTAATTCGATTCTGTTCAATTAATATGCATGTCCCCTTGTCCTGTGTTCACTTGTGTTATTGACAGTGATATATTGAGCTCATCTTAGCGGAATTTATCCCAGAGACACTCATTTTTCTGAAGGTTGCTCTTCCTGTCTCATTCTTCCTCTGCCTGCGAGCTGTGCGTGATCCTACTCAGCACCCCCATCTACCCCCCACTTGCCCCACACTCAACCAACTCTCTCCCCCACCCCAAATCATTCCTAGGATTAGGACTTCATGTCAGAGCGGAGAGGGGACGATCTCTCGAAAGGGCACTGATATAAATAGAGTGTTGAAATATAATTGTTTGTAACGTCATTTCACCTCCATGTTAAATCCCTGGGCGTCCTGTTGGAGGAAGGCAGACAGCCATGTATGACAGCAGCCCTGGGACTAGCCGTCCCAGACCCGTAGAGACATTTCATCCCGCTTGTCTGGAGCTTTCAGCAGCTTAATGCCACACAATTCCAATCAAATCCTACTCTGGAGGTGCGCGGGTCTGCAAGCTCTGAAATAGTGTACCGCCAAACATTATGCGCCACTTCACGGCGTTGCAAAACACTTGAGTGGATGTTGAGCCCTAACATGCACCCATTTGGAGTTGTGTGAATTAATTTCACTGATGAATTGCAGTTTCCACTGCTGGGAAAGTGTGTATTTGAGTGCGTGTGCTGTCACAGACAGCAGTCTGCTCGGTCACATCTGAGTGGGCTGTACCATCCAGCCTCAGGGGCTACAGTACTCAACGTTCCTAGATTGAAACATCCCATGTCATTTCCTGCTTCACTGGCTCCAGCAGTCAGGGAAAAAGAGAGGGCTGAAATATGAGTTGTGCTTGCCCTTCTTCAGACCTGATTATCAGGCCAGGCCTTTCAAATGCCTCCCTGTTTCACGGTGGTCCCAGGAACAAGCCTCAAAAGAAGCCAAACGACACGGCAATGGCATCAGCCACGTGTTGTACTTGTGTAGTCAGGCCATTGTTCCAGTTGAGCTCAAAAGGAGATGCTTGACTGAGTCCTTTTTACTATATTTCTTGCTGTATGTGTGAGGTTTTGCTGAGGTGGCTGTGTGTTTGTATGCGTGTGTTCCCCATGTCGTCAGCAATCAGACCAGGAGATAGCCTAAGAGGAGGTTTCTACGAGGAACCCTTCTCTAATGGACCTATCCGTCAGCTATCCGAGTTGCGTTCTGGCCCCTGCACCGAAGGGTCTTTTCTTTAATGCTAAAGTGCAGGGTCTAAGCACTGCTAGTGGGGCCCATTTGTCAAAATGTGTCTGGGGGAAACTTGTTAGGCATTTTTGCTGAGCTTCAAATGCATCCAGCTCTTTTGTCCTTTGGGTTGTGGGTTATCCGTTTCCATGTGTTATGATTAAATAAAATGCTGTCGGTACTGGATTACATCTTGTGCTTTATGTTCTCATGCTAATAATTTATGTATAATTGATTAAAAGCACATTAAAACGGAATGATATTACTAGTTTTTACTCTATTATCTAGTTAAGTTGTATATATAAATTCCATACTAGTTTTTACTCTATTATCTAGTTAAGTTGTATATATAAATTCCAAACTAACTGTGATGTATTTTAAATAATGTTGTCCTTTTGGATTAGTAACGATAAATAATTATTGGTACTTCACACATTTTATGGCGGTCTCGAGCTTAAAGTTGGAAAATGATGATGTTAGATATCTCTGGCTTTATTGTGCATGGTTATGGGTGGCTCTTATTCCAAATATAAAATAAATTGTTTCTGTAATTTCAAAATGTAATCTACAAATGACTTCTGGTTGACTTCAATCTCTTTTATTTTCAGTCTATTCCCACCAATCACCATTTTTTTTTCGAAACACTCTTTTCATGATCCAATCATTTCCAAACAGATAAATTCCCAGCCTATAACAATTTCCATCTAGATGTTGTCAGATTACATAAATGGGATGTTAGCTGTGGTTCACGATGACTTTAAATACAAGGATCTTGAAGTATTTTTGGCCAATGTGCAGAACATCATGTCAACAAACTGTACAAAATGTTTGAATGATAACTACCACATAACATGCTCTCTGACGATGGATGGAATCTTTTCAAATCAACCACCATCTCTGATGCTTATAATTTTCTATCTTGCTATATCCATATTCTTCTATGTGTGCACGTCTTTGTTCATGGTATGAAGGGGTGGAGGTGACTCACACTACAGTCACTGACTGCTGTTATAATAATGCAGCATGAATGTCATTTCTAGAGAGCGAATCAGCAGTGGACCTAGTACTGTGAGCCATGACACAAGCACTGCATATTACTGACCACATCTAAGCAGCCACTGGTCAGGGCTTTACAATCTATTATTACACCACATCATAGAGTCCACCTGCTGATCCTACTACTCTAAAGCCGCTGGGTTTGAAAGACTGTTGAAAATTGGTTTTCAGCGCAACGTAAAGGTTGTATATTATCATCTGCTGCAATACACAAGATAATCTTTTCCACTGGTTACAAGAAATTAAAACCTAGAATGATCTAGAATCTTCATCTAAGGCACATTTATGGTGGGAGATTTGAATAGTGTACACTATTACACGTATTTCTTGTTTGATTTTTCGGACCAAGATGTGAGTTGGTATTATTGTCTGTGGTAATTGACAGAGCCAAAGATGCTGTGGATAGAGCGTAACTCATATCGAACATGGAATATGAGCTGTGATATAATTGCTCAGAAAGTGTTTAGAAAGTGCTTTAAGCTTGCATGACATATGGCATAATATATTTAAAGTCAGAAGCTATAAAGACACTTGGAAATGTTAAGCATTCTAGAAACATCTGGGGTGTGAAGATACAGATCTACACTGTTAGATTTGTTAACCATAATAAAAAAGCATTGACGGGTTATCAGTTCTCAGCACTGCCTCCAAGGACTCTCACTTCTTTTTGGTAACTCACTACAACTAAATTTGATACATATGGTTCTGCATCTGGGGAAATTTTGAGTGGAGATAAAAGATGTTCTATGCTTCAAAACAGACATAATTATAAACTACCATGTATAATGTACTGTACACACACACACACACACAAAAGAAAAAACAGTTCCTTAATGACATTATCCTCCAGAAATTGACATGATTGTTGTGTGAGAGAACAACAGCACAAACGTAAGTAAGCATTATTAATGCATTTGATGAATATGTCTGATATTTTATGAAAATAGCTGGGTTTTTCACTGTAAAACATTCCATGTCTGATAAATTTACAGTATTCACTTTTTTTTTTTTTAAGTAAAGTTTAAGTCAACCCCATTGTAAACAAATGTTTAGGTCCTAAGCAATAGCCAACATTGGCTTGGTTTATCTATCCAGTGTTTTTTTTTTTTTTTTCGTAGAGACAGGAATGACCTAGATACCTTTTAAAGAAATCAAATGTTACTTTGTGTATTTGACTCCAGCTCTTTCTAATGCAAAATGTTTTTGGTGAGCATTAAAATGATAAAGAGATAGCAAAGGTAAAATGCGTTGCATGGATCTATTTTATGGTGTAAATCCAGAACCTGTTTGCATTAGTATTACAGTCCTCAGAGATTTCCTCATTCTGTCCCATGTGACATTTCTTGTTTGAGGAGTCCCTGATCAAAGCGCTTTCTCTCAGATCTTCTTTATTAGATTTTACACTCGCTCCATAGGGGAGCAGGAAACAATACTAAACACGACGCTTTGAGTGAACAGATATTTATTTTCCCACAAATCGATAAAATCAAGCGGAAGTGTTTCAGGCAAACCCGTTGCTAATTTAAATCAATAAGGCATGTCATACACAGACATTTGGGTTGAGTTGTTCATATAAATGTACAATGTAAATTTAAGGATGTGAATCCTCTGAGGTTTGGCAAATTTGTGATGCGAATCAGTATGTCAAATCAACATGTTAATCCAAATATTGTGTGTCATAAAACAAATATAGTTTGAAATATCCACTCGCTCTAAGGAGGCGCGGGGGGAGGGGTGGGGTGTGGATCTGTCCTTTAATTGGCAGGGCAGAAGTTTGCTGTGGGAAGAGTTCTGCTTGAATGAGATCTGGGCATGGAGCCAAACGAAGGGAAAGATTTTCTCCGTCTATTTCTTTCTCATTCTCTCCCCCATGACAGCCGAGCTGTTCGCTCATCATTAGACAAGGCAATGCTGAAGATTCCGAATTTGATTTTAATAACGTAGATGTCTTCATTACGACTGCCTTGGTGCCTTGCAGTCGGGTGATAATCTACTTCCTCAGCATTGTAAGATTGTCATGAAAATCTCTACCTTCTGTCCTATTCACCGCTCAAGAGCAATCAGGTGTTTGTGGCACATATGCACAAAACCGACTGCTCCCTTAAAGTAACACTGGATCTGGATCGAAGGGCCTTTCTTTACCCCCAAATTAGGCAAGAAACAACCTCTTTGTCGTGCGATTGCCTCTTTGAGGGTGTATTGTGCCAATTGTAAATTATCAGAGTTGTTTCTGGAAGCATATCCAAGGCCCCACGTTCTGTATTTTTACCAACCGTTCTTGAAAAGTGGGGGATCTGGGATCTGGGACATTAATCTCACTAAAACTGTGGCGGAGGTTATTAGAATGTTCTCGTTTTTCTCTGAGGTCAAAAGAATTTGATTGAGGGCTGGGAGAACCAGCAGGGTCCTGCAGCCCTTGGCTGCAATCCCCCCCTTGCCCTCAGGCCTGGCCTGGTCTGCATGAATGCCAGAGGTTAGGCTGCCATTTTCCTCCCTGTTGCTGTGTCGCCATGACAACGGATATAGAAATCACAGAAGAGACTTGGGCAGGAAGGAAAACAGACCTAGTGACACACGCTGGCACATATGCATGTGATTCTTGTGTGGGCTTTGGGAAAGATGAAGCGGATGGGTAAATAAGAACATAAAGCAGTGCTCAAACTGGTTTAGTGGTGTTGGTGAGTAAACAATGTGTTCTGCGTCTGTGTGTTTTGAAGATTCTTAGTCTATCAAGTTTGTAGCTCAACTTGCGTGCGACTTGTACTGCCAAGATTCCCAGGGAACACACCTAGTGATAAAATGCATACATTGAGTACAAAACGTAAGTGCTTAGGATAAAAGCTTATACTAATGGTTCCAAAGCAATGTGTTGTGATAGACAGACAAATGCTATGGCTACATGTATCCATTTGTAAGTCTCAAACATGTTGAGAGTGTGGAAAAGTTGTACAAAGCATGGGAGGCCTCTACTGGCCAACAGAGTCCTCACACATATGACATAGCCAGGGGAATAGGAATCTTTACAAGATCACCAACAGCTGGCAGTTTTTATGTGAATATCTACGAGTGGGATAATGGTCTAGTAGATATCTTAGAAAAGACATGTGCTAATCAAGTCTAAGTCTTGTCAACACCAATGCTATTTGGTCCTATTAAAAATTCCTTGCACAAGCCTGAGTATTTATTAGAATTAGACCTCGAGAACGGGGGTGTTTTTTTCCCCCAAGCCATTCCTTTCTCTTTTTTTATTTACTTTAATTCTTTTATGACACTAAAAGCATGTTCCCCAAACAGTCAACTTCAACAACACTTTTTCGGAACAGTTCAATAAGCCTGTCAAAGACTTCACACACTTCATTGAACAATAAAAATCGATACCATTAAACACTTCTCAGAAACAAACGTAAGCTCCTCTCATGAGACCACTATGTTTTTTATATAAATAAATATATTTTACAGTTCTGTCAATAACACATTCTGGAGATCTTAAATACTTCATTACCTCTCAAAGCTCAAAATTCTCTCATGTTTTCCCTGCTCAAACCCTTCTATAAAACCTTTTGTTCCTTAACCCTAGCATCCCGTATTGTACACTTTCATTTGCAGGGATCGCACCATTGTGAGATGTATCATACATCATATTGAGTATCATCTCTATAGCATTAACATAATCTGCTCTTAAAGGAATAGGGCAAAGGGTGAGCAGCCAATCAGACACTTTCTCAGTCGCTAACCATTTGCCTTAGCCTTTTGTTTCCTGCGAGCATTCCAATTCATTCACAGATGTATAAGCAATTTTTAACCTTTGTTAGGCAGAGGTGGAAGTGCTTGACATAATCTTGTGGAAACAGACTACACCTTAGGCCAGATGACAGGTCATATTAAATCCTCCAGTTGAAATCGGGCACAAGAGAGCTAACTTCAAGTACAACCACAAACAACCAAGACTCCACAGTTTTGTCAGGCAGTCTTATTTAGTCACCGTTCCCGGCCTGAAGGCAATGAAAGTAGGCAGAGGAGAATGTGATTAACTTGGAATAAAACTGCATTTAGTTCCACATTGTCTAGCATACTGACTACGGTACATTTACTGAAATAATTACTACATACTGTAGTACCAACCTTTGCAGACATTCCCTAGTAAGACTACTCCTGATATAGATATCACACCGTTGTATTTTTAGGTCCAATGTAGCAAATAAAAGAATGTAGTAGTAATCACTATTTGCAGCAGAATTGTGATTTTCCTTTTCATACCAGTGTCTATTGAATTTCTAGTTTTGGTAATGCACTGAGTAAATTCGCTGTATGAATTTGGTTGCTTTGTGGTGTGGTTTTAGGTTATTTGTTGCAAGTATCCCAAAATGGAATTTGGTTTAGATGCTACTTTAATATTTCTCTGACTAACTCTGCATATCAAATTCACTATACATGTCCTTTCTACGAGCCTTACCTCTGTGTCTAAAAGATGCCTGGCACACAACCCTTAAATCGAATTTATAAAGCACAGCCGGTATGTTCCCTTCTTGGATTAGGGCTCAAAGAATCTTTTGCAGCTGGATTTAAACGGTCTAAAATGTATGGAAAAACCTTAAGACCTCTGGAATGGTTCTATGAAGATTAGGCTAAGCATAAAGTACTACTACATGTAGGTGACCTTGATGCTATCTGTAAGAAAGATGGGATCCTTGCTGGGTAGCTTTTCCTTTTTCCTAAAATGTTACCAGTGACTTTTCAGCTTGCTTTTGGGGCCAAAAATCAGATCCTCATAGCATCTCCCACAAACATAAAGTATATGCTCACAAACAGGTACAATGCATCACAAAACAAAGTTCCCTTACATAAATGATAAAATAAGACTAGTTTATTGTTGACTTTAAGATTACGGAAGCACCATCAACTTAAGGATTCAGAAGCCTTTGGAGCTGAGGTAATTTGCCCTTTCCTACCCTTTCTTGCTTTCTCCAGCTTTCTGTCCCTTTCTCTCCCTCCATCTACTTTCAAATGCTATTCTCTATTAATCAGAGCTCACAGTTCAACCTGGTCTTCAACTTCCTCCCCAATCCGCATTAAGCCTGTCATTTCTGGCTATTATTTACTTTAATGGGCTTTGGCTGATCCTTGGCGCAGTGACGGAGGGAGAGAATAATACAGCTGAGGGTAGCGGGGCTTTAGACGGTGCGGCCACGACTTTGCCTGCAGATTAGCCATGGCAGATGGGCTTTCCAGGGGCTTCCTGTGAGCAGGAGTGTTGATTGAGAGGGTATAATGAGAGAGGTGGTGTCCTCACAATGGAGCCAGCCACCTCACTACACCTCTTGCGTCTAAACAATCCCCCATTCCCGCTCTCTCTCTCTCAAGACTCTGGCCCCCCTCCCTCAGGTTCCTTTCTTTTTTCTCTCATTCTTTCCCTTTTTGTCTCCCTCTATTACTCCAATCTTTCTTCCACAGAGGAAGTAAGAGTGCAGGAAAGAGCACAAAGGCGACTGTAAATAAGCATGAGTCTTAATCCAGCATTAATTGGTCCTCTCTTAGACTGGGTGTGCACTTTTTGAGAAGTTTTCTGGGACTGCTGCAGGTTTCTGGAAGAATACCCTCTGCTTCTATCGTTTACTTAAAAAGCTGATGTTTTTTTGCTTGAAAGTTGATAATTGTGTGGTTTATTCTTGAGTCTGAGGAATGGGCTTGTGCTGTTTGTTCTAAGAAAATTAATGACACCTCAAACTGTGGAAACATTGCAGTCGAAAATTAAATAGAAAATCCCTGTCACAGAGGGTAGGGGTGGGGTGGGCCCTCTTGTCCCGGAACACCCTAGCAACTCCCAGAACACCCTAGCAACCACAAATAATTGCAGTTCATGTTTTCATTAAAAAAATTCCCACATTTTTGCAAATTGTCCTAAAATAAACATGTCAGAAGGCTTCTTAGTGTTACCCAAATTCAAGGACAACAGCAAGTCAGACTGTAAGGCAAAACCTGTCTTGTTTTGGGTTGTCCAATATCTCACCTGTCATTTGAAGGACTTTCATGGTATTTGTAGAAGCGAGACAGGTCTCTGAATTATTGAAGGCCATGAAAGTGTCCAGGTCAAGTTTGTGTACAAGAGTTGATTTTTTATTATCGTGCGATGGGTTCCCTCTCTCTATTTTCTCCACAGTCTGTTTCCACACAAGAGATGCCTTACAATCCAGTGGCACCAATTATCCCCCTTCTCTCGGCGCTTTTAGCAACTTTTTCAAAACTCTTTTCACTTGGCTCTTGTCAAGCATTGAAAGAAAAACTAACCACCATGTCAAGAGAACTCAGCTGCCTAGCAACTGGGCCACAGTTTAATTCTGATTTGCTTCAGGTCTTGAGTAATGGAATTGACAATGTTAAGCCAGTCACTAATGTTGTTTGTCACCTCTGAAATGCAAACAAAACTCCATTGTTTTCCAGGGTATTGGGCATGATTGATGTTTGGAGTCACAATGGCGTCATTCATTTCGCCCCTGTGTTTTTGTGAGGATTGATGTCATATCTTTTCATGGCATATTAACTGTTTTGGAGGAGCATGAAACCGCATCACTTTTCATCTTGTGGAGGCTCTGACGCATTCTTATAACTAGTGAAGTTTAATGATTCCATTCAAGTTGTGTCCATTTCACCCAGAAATAATTTAATAAGAACTGGGGCCCTCTGTGAGCCTCCGAGACACGGAGTAATCCGAAAAGAAAGGATAAAAGGGGACTCAGAGAATAAAGCCTTTAAGATGAAAGTTTTTCACTTCTTGCTTTTCATGACACCCCTTCTTTGTTTGTCGGGCAACTTTTTGTAGGTTTTTGTTTTCGACACACTTTGTGTATAAACATTTTGATCAATGAAGAGATGCGATCAACAAGAAACATTTAACTATCTATCTATCTATCTATCTATCTATCTATCTATCTATCTATCTATCTATCTATCTATCTACAGTATCTATGGAATGTGTGTAATGTTAATAATGTTGGCATTATGATTTTTTTTTTTTTAACAAATTACAGTATTACTATTACTATTAATACTGTTATTATCATTCTTATACTACTTATTTAATTTAATTTAAATGTTTCCCCTGAAAATGATAAGTAAATTAATATTTTTCACAAATATTTCTGGCAAATATAGGCAATGCCCAGTATGGCATATGATACATCTTTATACCTACGGTTCCTCCCACCATTACTACTGTATCAAACTTAAAGCCATAGAACAAAAGTCATTTCAGCCCTTCTCACAACACAATATCTGACCACTCCTTGATATTTTCTAAAGGTACGTATTTGATTCTGTGTTTATAGTGCATGCCTCTCATGTTAGAAATTACAGACTTATATATGTGAAACTTGCCGAGCTATGTTTCAGTTTTTGGCTTCAAGTGCATCAAACAGAAGTTTGGTGTTTTACAAAATGGCCAGCTCCACTGAAACCTGGCATCTGAGAGACAAAATTGGCCACTTGCCAGACTTGTTATATGATATTTCATTTCTAGATTTATGTTCTTGCTTTTTAGTAGCATCTTGATTTGAGAATTGAATAAAGATTCAGTGATAGAGAATCGAGTATCCAGACAGTTAATTGCTGCATATCTGAATGACAGATTTGTATGATATGGAAACTGGCAATTTCTTCTGCTTCATAGAACATTTTTCAAGAGGCCCAAATGGCACAATAAGAAAGCCATCCATCACAAAGAGAGGAAAATTAGCAGAAATAAATGGGGCTTTTTTTCTCATCCGAGGGACGTCGGGTGAACGAGCAAGAATATACAACAATAAACACGTCACATCAAAGACCCAGACGGTGGTATTGTAGCAGGCCACGGTGGGCGATGGGGGAAAATAAATGTTGGAGCTCTATATCAAACTACATAACACTCCCTCCACCAGATTTTCTATGACATCCTTCCTCTGTTTGGATGTTATGCAGTCACCAGGTGAGTCCAAAGGCGGAAGCTCAGATTTATGTATGTGGGTTTTACTTCCCCCCCGTTCAAGCTGGTCTGCCACCACCTACGAGATCATAACACGTAATCCACTGGGCAAATAATTTTCTGCCACCCTTGGTTAACACAGGCCAGGGTGATAAACCAACGTCCTCTCTTATCTGAGTTGGACACGACAGACGCCTGTGTTGTTACACGGCTTTATTATTATTAATTTCCCCGCCCACGTGTGCCTTTGTTTGTTTTTACACGCTGGAGTCTTTCAGATAGTTTAGGTTTGCCATAGCAGCCCTTTGAAGGCTTGCATGCAAAATACTGTCACATTTCCTAAATGAAATCATAATTTTGATTTCATTTTGTTTGCCTTCAGTATTTTGTATGCAGGAAACATATTTTAATTTCTATGCTATCTGAGCACAAGCATAACATTTACACTTATGGACAAAAAATCACAAAGCTCTTTTTATGAATTATTCTTATGGCATGGATGAATTACAATAGTGCATTATTAGAGAACACTAAACAAATGAATGAAGTCTCAGGAAAATTATATCTCTAAAATTTCAAAATTATTCTTTCAATTCGGTTTCAACCAATTCAAGTTGGTTGTTTTTGTAGTCTACATTTTGTAAAAGGGCATTTAATCACAGGCAACATCACAACAAATAAAAAGCATTATGTTGTAAACATAAGATCTGGGCATTTTTCTGAAGTGCTGCCCTCTCACTGTAACCTTTCAGCACTGTTACCATCTGTCCTTTGTGAGAGCATTACTTCCTGATTTCCATTCCATACAGTAGTGTGTGCAACCCTTTAGCCATTTACATAATTGCTGAAAGATGTCTGTCTAAAACTGATATCCAAGTGAATGTCACTGGATTGAATTAAAGCGTAAAACAACAGAAGAAAAGGAAAAAAAATAAAATAAAATGAAGATAGCCTGTGAAATTAGTAGCGAAGCATATCTATTAATTTTTTTTTTTTTTTTGTTTGTTTTTGTCTTGCATGGCCCTTAGTAACCTAATCAGGGCTGGCTTTATCTGGTAATCCACATTTAAACTTTAACCTGTAGGGGGGCTCTTTGTGCTAGTTAATGTAAGCATAAAGGCAGACCGGCCTGAATGACTAATCAGATTAATCATATTTCACAAGACTAAAGAGCTTCTCTAAAAGGCGGCAGAATTAGGCCTATATCCATCTGAGGGTGATGGGGGAAAGAAGGGGAAAAAAACTCAAATGAAACAATTGTATCCTTGACGAAATGATGGCTTGGAATAATTTAATGTTCAAAAGGCAAGTTTTTAATCAGCTCAGCTGTCTAAAGCTTTACATACTCAGGGCTTTTAGGTCATATTAGAAAATAATGCTAGCAAATGACAAAACAGAGTCTGGGATCAATCTGGGTTGAATTAGAAGCTAGTACAAATTTTACACTTTAACTGACTTTATCTATATTTTAGAGTTACTAATGCTACCAGTTAAAACTGTAGGAAAAACGGCCTGCATGCATGCTGAAGTGGTGGGTGTTGTTTCTTCCAACTGTTTACTGATGAATATGCATGCTAGTGTAAATGTGGGCTTCTTTAACTCTGCATTATTTATGACAACACACACGTTTCACTTTGTCAGAGGTTAAAGTCAATTACCTGTCAAAACGGTAAATGCTAAATGGTGCAATTCACGTGAGAGCGCTATATCAAAAGCTGTGTGTAATTTTTAGCTGTTTTCCCTGTGTCAAACATCTTTTGACAGAGCGATGTGCATTCTCTAAGAAGGAAGTTTTGTCTTTAAGAAAGAAATAATGTTGCAAGAGTAAAGACTCTGCATTCTCAAATCTGTACTCCTCTGAGCAATATTATTTAAAAAAAAATTGAGGAACATGAATGTGCTGTTGTATTTTTTTTTTTTTATGCCACAAATGATCTGTAATTTATCACATATGAGGGGAAAGACTATATTTAAACGATCTAATTGCAACCGTAGTGCTTTTCCTGGAACTGTGCGTAGATACACCAGCCATATGAAAAACACAGGCTTTGAGTCCAGGCCATAGGAACAGAATAGCATGTCACTGTTCTACCATCTTAAAATCAGCTATAATTTTCATTCCATTAGGCACATGCTATCAGGGTTATCATATCAAGCAGCCAAGCATGCAGTCCTCATCTTTTCACATGCAGTAGATTCTCTGACAATTGTTCTTGTCTCCTGACTGCAGAACGTACATGACATGTCATGTTAGGCCCAAGACATCTATTTTTCTTCTACTTTTTATTATTATTATTTTTCCTCCGGGATTTATGTAAAGTTTTATGTATGAATAAAAAGACACTTTCATGTCTTGTTGTAATTTAAAAAAATAAAATAAAATGTAAAAATATGGCTTTTGCTGCTCTTAAGCTGTTTTTTTTTTTAATATGATGTTTCATTGTGTATCTTTTATATATCTTATCATTATTTTATTGGTAGCAGTATAAAACATACAATTTAATTCAATTTCACATTTTAAATTAAAATTCAATTTATTTATTTTTTTTATTTTTTTATTGAATCTGTGTTTTTAACTTGATTAAATATACTGTCAGGAATTCATGCTTTGTAATATGCAAGGAATTAGATTCCTCTCTTCTGCTTATTAACTCTCTCAAACATGACACAGGGAGCAGGTTAGCAGAGGGCAAGTGTGGTCTAAACAGTCAGGGTTGCACAGTCAGGTTGTTAGTTATATAAAAGCACTGGTTCACTCCTTCACAACAAGGGTAATGTCCATCTCCCAGCAGCTCTTAACTAGGGTTTGACTCCATCTAGTGGTTCACTGAGCTTCCTTCAGTCCTGAGTAACTCCATGACCAGCAGGCCTTCACCATCAGTGACAGACGCTCACAAGAACATAATGCCCTTTATATGCTGTAATCCTGTGTTCAACATCTACAGTAAGTTCCAATTAAAAACCAATTAGGAGTAAATTATATACTTAGAGATTTACAGAAGACCTTCGGCTTTGAAAAAAAGAAGGGATCAAAACTATTTTAGGAGGTTAGCCTTGTGATGAAAACGATGGGCTATCTACATGAACATGTGAGCTTAGCCCATCCTCCAAATCTTGGTATTATCCTAATTCACAAAAATAAAGTTGTCGCTGTCATTCCGATTTTCTTTACTTTTCAAAATCGGAATGAAGTTGCCTCCATCTCCGTTAATCGAGCAGATTACTTTATGTAAAGAAACAATCTGGAAGATTTTCCATCATAATCGTGTAATTGACCCCCTCTCTTTGACAGGCCAATTTCCACACTTATTAAGGTTCTGACACACTTGAAGTAATCGTATTAGTGCTTTCTATAAACTAGCCTAATATTGTGTATTAGCACGTGTGCACTTCAGGGTAATGGAAGGCCATCGTATCCAACATGTGATGTCTCTATCATCCGTATTCTGAGGAAGAAAATGACGTGGCGGGGAACAAAAATAAGCACAGGCCTCTGGACTTAGTCAATCATAAAATTACTCATCACCTTCCCCTCATCTTAAAAAAATGCCAGCGTCGCACCGCAGCTTGGGTCCACAAACAAACCATCGTAAAAATTACGATGACGTGAGCATGCTAGGCTTGTAAAGAAATCTCAAATTTCATTACATCAAGATAAAAAGCATCACCGTCAGACCCCTGGATCCTAGGGCCTCTTGTGTGAAACCTTCGAAGCATTTCAAACTTTTTTTCCAACCCTTAGTGATGCTTAACAGGCTTGACATTTTGCCCAGCCGGCGTCGGTAAACACTGCAAAGGTTGAGAGGACGAAGTAGCAGTGTAATAACTCACTAGTGCAAAATGAGACCGCTTGCTGGGCATGCCGGAGGGAAGAAACAGTGCGACTCTCCTCGCGCGGCTTCCCTCTAGCGAGGTATGCTCACTATAGAAGCTAGCTTCTAGTTAGGGTTCTTCCACATCCTGGTACTTTTATCTATGACCTTCGACCCCGGGCACATCTGGTAACTTAGTTGGAGTCCAAAAGATGAGGAAGTTTTCTTTACTTTTCTTCAAAGCTTTTATGGAAGACGGCAATGTTTTCTTCTTTTCCTCAACAGAGAAGTCTGTCTCAAAGTAAAGAATTGCTGCACTCGTTATAAACTGCTGCATATGGAGTATTTTGGCTGAGAGTGCATTCGGGATGGTCTAAGACTGAATCGTTGGCCCATCATTGGTTCTTAAGATCTCAGAAGGGCAGATAAACATCTAAGGGAGGTTTAAGGTCCCGGAATACAAGGCCTACGAGACTTTGAAGCACTGTGATGGTCTTGCTTAATAGACACAGCGCGCATGGCCAAGGCAAACACTCCATTGTAGGATATTTTGAGGTTACACATAGAATTACATCTGTGATCAAATACATCGGCTGTTTATTTAGTTAGCTCATGGAGATGAACTGAACCCTCTTGATGTTAACCAGTACAAGATGGTTCCATAACCACCTAGAGGCCTTCTTTTATTCAGACCTTTCTATCCCAGCAAAATGGGATCGGTTTGTTTGTTCTGAATAACTTGGAAACTCAAAAACCACCGACACAAGTTTTTTGGATTAGTGGTAACTTGTAAACACACCAAAGTACACAATGGGGTGCATTTGAGAGTAGGTAAACGCGTGGCCTATTGAACCGAATCTGCTTTGGCATGTCTTGAGAGAACTTTTGGAGCCACGCTTAATGACACGATCTGAAAATGGAATCGTGGAGACAGATGAAATGACTGTAGCGGTGCAGGTGATCAATCATATCTCATTTTGTGGTGTTGGTTTGGGCTGAGGTTTGGATGGAAAAGAAGAGGTGGATGTGGGAATACCATGATTAGAAAAATCACCATGATGGCGATCCAAAGGATGTGGAATCGTCTTTAGCCAGGACAACTAAGTATTTATTTTATTTTATTTATTTTTTATATGGGCTTCACGCAGAGTGGGCCAAGACCTTAACTGCAGCCTTTACATTTTAATTGTAAGTTTTGACCATGTGGGTCTATAATTGTGAACTATTTCAGACACTGTTAAAACTAAATTTAAAAACAAGAAGAATTGTGGTTCGTCACTTTTCATGTGGGTTTCATCTCTTTCTTTAATTGGACTGTTTTTTATGCAGAATTGCCTGCAAAATAGACTTTACTGTTTTGATGGAATTAAAAAAAGAACCATAAATTCAGTGTTACTCTTTAAATTGACATTATAAAACCCCACATTTTCAATCAAAGGAAAAGTTCAACCCAAAATGAAAATTTACTGAAAATTTACTCACTCGGGCCACCCAAGATGTATGCGACTTGGCTTGATCTGAGTTTGTTTCTCACCAATGGAACTTCTGCAGTGAATGGGTGCCATCAAAATGAGAGTTCAAACAGCTGATAAAATATCACAATAATCCAGAAGTAATCCATGCCACTCCAGTCCAGAAATGAACATCTTGTAAAGCGAAACTCTATGTGTAAGTAAGAAACCAACCCATCATTAAGGCATTTTAACTTTAACCCGTTGCTTTTCCCCAACTGTTGCTTGCTTTTTTTATTTACTTAGTCAGTGTGTGCATTGCTTCATGCTGTTTATTCACTGTGTTTACTTTTTATTATCTATAATAGGTAGCATATAAAACATACATTTTTATTTTAAGGTATCCTTGTTAGTGTAATTATAGAAAAAAGTAAAGAGTAATATTAATTAACGTATGTATTTTAGGATTACAAAACAAGATTTGTTTTAGGGTTATTTGCTCAAAATTATGCATAATGCACTGTTATTACAATAATAATCGAGGTACAGCAGGTTTTGTATGGATGAACTGCACTTTTTGAATATGTGACACAATGTGTAATCAAATATTTGACATGGACTACTGTAATATCCTGCTTGTCTTCGCAGTATTTTTTGGGCTTAACAGAAAGGACAACTGGAGTCTGATTAATGTACATGCTGGATGAATATTGTATAATTTCAGTTGGACTAAAGCATTTACATGCCATTTAAAAAATAAAAAATAAATAAAACAAAAAACTAATTGTGGCTTCAGTCCGACTGTAAACTGAACATTTATATGCATGTATTTTAATTATGTGCCCATTCTCTTTCAGGCTTTGTAACTTGCAGTCACAAATCTCTTTTATTGCATGGATTAATCTGATATGATGAAGCAAAGTGATTTTTTTCAATATCCAAAAGTGACGTGATGCAAGACTCAAGAGCCTTGCGTGATGTTTCTGGTTTCGCAGATAAATGATTCATTACCTGTTAGTAAGTCCTGGTACATTTGACATATCATTAAGCTTTAGGTTTTTACTCCAGTTTAAATAGCTTCGGTTTCCTCTGCGAACACCCTTCCCTGTAAAATAAATAACTATATTTAATGAGATATGAAATGCATACAAATGTCTACTGTCTTCACGGTTAATTGCAACTTGTCACCCAAAGCATTTGTTGATGTATTGCTTATGCTGGTAGGTTTTTCCAACTTTAGAGTTTCACTCCTTATATCTACAATGTATTCAGTGTTTCACTTGCAGATATAACTAAAGCTGTGGCAAATTTCAGAATTCACTATTTAGGTATTCTGAAAGCATATGCATTAATAGTAAATATTTGCAGCTCTATGTTTGATTGTTCTACAAGAAGATTGCCGTTTTATCTTCACAGAAGACCCTGTAAAAAGTATAATTTTTTTGATGAAACAAAGACATTTTTTGTCAAACTTTCTAATTCAGGTATAATAAAAAATGGCATGGGAAAATTTTATAAAAAAATGTAATAATAAAAATGGCACGGGACAAAAATGTTGATTGTAAAATTATGCTCACTTTTCCAACTGTTGTTCCCAAAGGTTCTTGTTGATTGTTCCCTCTGTGTGTGTGTGTGTGTGTGTGTGTGTGTACTGCCTCATCACCTCAAGTCTGTACTGTGTCAATCCTCTTTACTGGTAAATTTCACTTAAATTATATATATATATATATATATATATATATATATATATTGTAAAATTATTCACACACAAAAAAAACAAAGAATGTCTGTCAACAACTCTCATTACCAGATAAAATGGGCATTCGTATTCAAGAATAACAGTGCAAAAATACTTACATCTTCACAAGCTAGTGTTTAACAGAGTGACTGGAGTCTCCAAGCTGCTCAGACTTGGTGCCATAAGCTGCCGTCCAATGGCTTTTGCCAAGCTTCGTAAATGAGCTGATAAAATTGCCTAGTGAAGCCAATGCATAAAAAACAAACAAGAAAAACTGAGGAAGACCAAAAGACCAGGCTCCTTCCACAGATAAGAGCAATTACCCTAAACACAGACAAAAAAAAAAAAAGAATCAACGACCTCTTGGTGTTGTATATATTAGAGACCCCCCCACTCTACCTCTAGCGTATGGTGTGCTCAATGAAGCAAAGGCAAGCTTCAGATCAGGCCTAGTCACATAACTGTGTTTGCATAGATTAGAGGAGGTCATGCCATGCTAATAAGAATCATCGCTATCAGCTTATAGCAAAAACAACTAATTGCTATGCTTGTTTACAAGACAGTTTGTCCTGAATCAAAAGGTTAATTATATCTGTAACAGACGTCTTAATTTACGATTGGACCCCATGTCTTTGGTTCATCAAGCGTTTAACTGGCTCATTCTCCTGTCTTGGCGTTTTTCGTGTTTTGTTTCAGACTTTTTCTTCTTCTCCCTCAAAGGAACATGGTGACAAAAAGGCAACATTCAGTTTTGACTGCCTGCATGTTTCTTGATAAGCTTCAGGCACTGACACCAGCCTATTACTTTCATTCTCAGGAAGTGCCATAATTAGCAAGCACCATCAGGCAAAAGAGTTAATGCCACAGAGGACGAATTCTTCTCAAAGTTTTTCTCACCCCGAAGGTTTCCCATAGCTCAGGCAGTCTGTTAGCTCACCCTGAAATTAAATTTGTTTAGTTGCTGTGGAACATCAACAACGGCACAGAAAAAAAATTAACAATATGTTAGCTAATTATGCTAATGCTCAACTGTTCTTGCGTGGTGATATGTCGACTCGGGGAACGGAGGCTTTTCACTTCCACATTGTCATGAGCTGGCTGAAGGCCAGGACTCTACGCTCTCTCCGTCGTTCTTCACCTGAAGGCAAGAAGACTACTCATCCTGCCAAAGACATTACTGTGTGTGAGGAAGAAGATAAATATTGTTGTAGAAGCCCAAGTTTCCACAAATGACATTCTTCCAGCCAGATCGCTCTAGCTATCCTTGGCGATCTAAGCTGAGACGTGGATCTTGATAATTTGATTATGTTCGTGCATTATTGGACTGTTCATGGTAAACAGACATACCATCATCATCGGGAATGCTGGGAATGACTGATGCTTTGACGTATAACTGATGCTTTTGCATAAGGCTGCGCCTTAGTAGTAAATATTATTTTAATATTAATATTATTATTAAATTTACATTTACATTATTACCATTTTTCTAAACCCCCTGCTAATACCTGGTGTTTGTGCTGTTGTTTTCTCCAAAAAAAAAAAAGGGATTTTGATGACCCAGTTTATATATATATATATATATATATATATATATATATATATATATATATGTATATATATATATATATATAAAAGATAAAAAATAAAAAATGCAAATATTATTTCAAAATATTTCACTGTTTTCATTTATTATTTATTAAAATAATAATATGAATAATATTAATAGTTGTGATTGGTTATTTTTGCAAAAATATACCTATACACTCCATAAAATATTAATTAATTAATTTATTTATTTATTTATGTTTGCTTCATGGCCATACTGTGATAAAAGTGAAAAAAGTTATTAAGCTTTTGTTGACCTTTACAATCTGCATTATGATTTTTTTTTTTTTTTGCATTTCAACCAATTTTTTTTATTTAATATTGATTGATTGATTGATTGATTGATTGATTGATTGATTGATTGATTGATTGATTGGTTGATTGATTGATTGATTGATTGATTGATTGATTGAATGAATGAATGAATGAATGAATGAATGAATGAATGAATGAATGGGGTAATCAGTGGTTGGGTTCCTTATACAATAAGGACAATATACAAACTTGGTATATTTCATAAGGAAGCTCTTGATACTAAATTCCCTGTCCACACTTTTCAGTTCTGTGATGACAAAACATCAGTCTATGAGCTGGAAAGCAGTAGCCCTATGCATTTTTGGACACAATATGAATAGGGAACTTGATATTCAATTTGACACAAGAAGCAACTTCTGTAGCTAAGCATAATAACGTATTTTGATAATTAAATATTGCACGAACAAACCCGTCAGTGTGCTGGTGCATAGTCTAAGCACAGATTTGAAAGGCGTGCACTTATTGTCCAGACTGGTGTCTTAGTGAAGACATCTGTTCACTAGTGTCACACTCAATGAAAATTTTAAATAGAGACTGCAGGTCGTACGGCGTAAAAAGATCTCACAGTATCCTGCAGCGTAAGTGTTGGAAAAGCCCAGCTGAAACATCACTGTTCCAGAAGCCCCAGATCACTCACTCATTCTTGAGCTAGATGTAGCATCAGCGCTGTTGTGTGTTTCTAACCCGGTCGTTGATGCTTTACTCCCTCTTTCCTCCACAAACAGGGTGAAATGGTTGAGAGAAAGCCGAACGAGCCGCAGTAAAACCCAAGCATCCGAGCTCGCTGTATCTATGGCTGGCCTTAACGATTCTCTGTAGGGCCTCCTAGGGTCCAAGTCCATATTTATGTTGGCAATATATGCAAAAGAATTAAGCCCGTAAAACCTCACAGCTACACAAAGCTCTCATTAACTTGGAGGGGCCTCTATTCACTATGACCCCATTTATTCATGCTGTGTGGATAGAGATGAAAATCCTCAACGCTTTTAGCCATTCTCTTCTGCTTTCACACAATTTTTTTTATTGTTTTTTCCAAGTGACACTTTGTAACCACAATCAATAGACTGGATTTATAGTTGCAAAATATGCCCTTTTGTTTTGATTGCAGTTGAGTGATGCTGTGTCAATATCAGGGGCTGTTTTTCTGCTCGTTTCTGAGAGCACAAGGAAGAATTGGGAGCACGGCTGTGTTGTCTGTTGCATGTGTCCATAACACAACAATGTCCCACTGTGTAACAAAAAATACATAAAGGAATTGCTACTTATTTTCCATTAAATCAAATTATTAATTTATCCAACAATGATGCAATATTTCCTTGCAAAAAAAAAAAAAAAAAAAAAAAAAAATATATATATATATATATATATATTATTACAACACACCAATTGCTGATGTCACTATGGGAACCATTGCTCTTGTTTGATAATGGCATGTACATGAAGTATATTACAATCCGCACCTGCTTTAAAATTTACCATGTTGACATTAATGATCATTATGAAATGAAAAGTGAGGCCAAGCTCTTTAAGTGTGGGAATCATTTGTTCACAACAAGGAGAAAATGAGTGCTGTACCATCAATGACCTTTGAACCCAGCATATAAGCCACCTGCAGTTACAGAAGATGGAGAGTTTAAAGGACAAAGGGCATGTCTGACAGTGTCATGCCTCATTTGTATTTTTTCTGTGTTCTGTGTTTCTGTGTTCTCAAAGTGGCAATAGTTTGCCTATAACGTAAACAAGCCTCTCCACATAGTGTGTGGGTTTTTTTTTTTAAATGCACAACACAATACAAGAAGTAATACTGTTTGAATGCACCCTTAGCCATGTATAAAATTATATTAAATACTTAATATGATCACTTTTCTTTGTAAATTAGTATGGGGTTTGCTGCCTGTGAAGCGGTGTCTCATTAAAGCATTTAATGAAATTGAATTTTGTCATTATAACCTTTGTGTAATAAGATTTCTGAGTTCTGTCATAGTTACTGTTTAAAGCTTAAAGTGAATTTTGGTTTAAAGCTACTAAAAGTACTCAAACCTATTACTGTAGAATTCACTTTTCATACATGATTAATTTATTCTGCAATCAAAAGTGTTTGATAATGGACTTTAGAAGTGAATTAAGAAATCTACAAAGGCAAAAATTTAAGTGGCTTTTAGGTTGTCTAAATTTCGAGACCATCAATTTACTATTGTACTCCCAAATCTTTACTTTTCAGCAGATGCACTTTTTTACATTTATAGTCTTTCTCTCCTGATGAAAATGGACTTAAAAATATTGATTGCTTATCTCTAAAATAACAGATTAAAAGAATAATACTAAAAATATGGACTTAATAATAAGAAAGAAAACAGCGAGTGTTTGTTGTTAAGCTGAAAGAAGGCAGGACACAGTTTACTCTGTCAAGCACTGCAACCTTTCCAATCATGTGACATGCCTGAGCCAACCAGTCTGTGTTTTACAGCCTGACTCCACCTACTTTGGACATGTCTGTCTTCTAGGTCTTTCTCATATCCGAAAACAACTGTGATCTTTGGAAACGTTAGCCATGTCTTGCACATTCACACACAGGCACACACGCTCACCTCTAAAGAGAACTCTCAGCTATAGTGGGCGGTCTGAGCGCTCCTCGTAAAACCAACAGAAATCTTGCTGCACGTTTTACCTGCTCACCTCGGCAAAAGCATTAGAAATGCAGAGGAGGACTGAAAACATTTGCTATCTCCCACTGGGCAGGAAAAGGGCATAAAACTGAGAATATTATCAAATAAAAAACTGAAATAAAATCACAAAATAAAATTTTGCATACTGCTGATACATGATACAGTACATTAAAACAGTGCAGATGCTGGAAAGTGTTTTTTTTTTTCTTCATTAGAAGATCACTCAAAAAAACTCACAGTGAAGTAATTAAATGTGACTATCCTTTCCCCCCCTTTTTTTCATTTTTTAATCTACAATGTGATTGTACTGTAACAACTAACTTATTTCTACATGTAGCAGTACAGTGTGACAAAACTCTATAGTATTGCTTGCTATTTTTAATACACCACCATCTCCTTTAATAAGCAGTGATAGATAGTTTGATTTATGTCAACTGGTTTGTGTAAGTGGGCCCAATAAATTAAAGAATACAACAATTTTTCTAACCCCCATTTTAGGTCAAAATATTATTAAAAAGTAAATAAATAAAAGTATATAAATAAAATAATTGTATTAATTATTATAATTATTACATAATGTTATTGTGACGAGTGGGGCGGGGCCGAGGGACATGGGAGCGAGGCCGGTGGAGTGATGAGCTACACCTGTTCGACCCGCCGGTCTCGAGGCCCACGGAGGAGATGGAAGGATATAAAACTGGAGCGACGACAGTGAAGGACGAGAGAGGACTAGGCCTGGGCTTTTAGTTGTGTTTTGGTTTTTATTTGAGCGCACCAGTCGTCCGTGAGGGGCTGGTGCGCGGTTTTGTGTTTATTTTTGTAATTAAAGTTTCATGTTGATTGTTCGCCGGTTCCCGCCTCCTTCTTCCGAATATGAAGGTTTTAATCATTACAGTGGTGCCGAAACCCGGGAGAAGGAGGGACGCGCTGCTGAAGATCCCTCGCCGCTGTGGTGAATCCACGGTGCCAACGAGCAGACGAGGAGTGTGCCGCCATGGACGCTCGAGGCGGTGGGCTGGAGCGAGTTGCCGGGGACGGGCGAGCTCGCTACCGGCCGCCCACGATAGGGAGGGGCGGCTGCCGTCCGTGAGGGAGCGGAGGAGTCTGTGCCGTTCGCCAGGTGGCCGGAGCCTGCTGCCATCCGCCGGAACGGGGAGGAGCAGGGAACGGGGGACTCCTGCCGGCTGCCCAAAACAGGAGGAGCCGTCGCCGTCCACCGGGCGGCGGAGGAGTGTCGTGCCGTCCGCCGAGGGCCGTCCAGTGCCACCGCCAGGCACCGCGGAGGAGATCACCCAGCTAGTGGAGGGCCGAGCAGCGGTGCGTCTGGGAACCGGATTTTTTTTTTCTCCTCTCTCCCCTCTCTCGTCTCTGTCGCTCCTCCTTCCATCTCCTTTTCTCTCGCCTCGCCTGTCCTACCCCCAGGTTCCCGCAGGTCCCCGTGAGCGGTCCCCCCCGGAGGGGGGGGGGGGGAGTAGAGCGCAGTCTCGGGAGTACCCCCCGGCCTGCGAGGGGCGATGGGGGTATGTGACGAGTGGGGCGGGGCCGAGGGACATGGGAGCGAGGCCGGTGGAGTGATTGGAGATGAGCTACACCTGTTCGACCCGCCGGTCTCGAGGCCCACGGAGGACATGGAAGGATATAAAACTGGAGCGACGACAGTGAAGGACGAGAGAGGACCAGGCCTGGGCTTTTAGTTGTGTTCTGGTTTTTATTTGAGCGCACCAGTCGTCCGTGAGGGGCTGGTGCGCGGTTTTGTGATTTTTGTAATTAAAGTTTCATGTTGATTGTTCGCCGGTTCCCGCCTCCTTCTTCCGAATATGAAGGTTTTAATCATTACAGTTATTTTAACAATTTCAGTTTTTATACATTTATTTATTACACATTTAGCACATTTGTTTTGGTCTTTTATCTCTTTACCCTAATTGCGATTCATTCATTCATTCAAAAGCCCTCAATGGTTTTGTGCCAGAATCTATATAAGTTTTTATGTTCTCTTTACAAATACATTACCCCATACATATTGTTGTTAGGTTTTGTTGGGAGTATCTTGCATAGCTAACTATTAATCTAAATGAGTACACTGACTAACTTAAGTTCAATCATGACAGCTCCCTGAAGATTTTAGCATGGTGATGGATATGACAATGTTAATGTGTTTGGTCTTCACGGAATAGATTTGCTACACTGCTGCTGTTGGTTATTGCTGTAGTTGTAGACTATTGCTGCTGCTCCTGCAAGCAAGAACACAAACTTGCTACTGCCAATATGGTGATAGTGCCACGAGCATTTAAGATCTTAAATATGAGTATAAGCAGATCTACACAGGTGGAGCTGGGGAAGGTGGAGGGTTTCAGAGAAACTCTGAAAGAGCTCTGCAGGAATCTCAAGTGAATGCTAGGCCGTCATATACTGTCCATGCAAGGCAGTAAGCTCATTGGCTGCATATGCAGCATTAACCAGTAATCTTGTGCCAAGTTGTTTAATATCATTGATTACATTAACAACCCGTCGACCTGTGCCATTTAAAGTTTCATGACTGAACTTTATATTTTAATCATGACAACTCTTGGAATATTTTAGCCTGGTGATGGATATCACATTGTTAAATTATGTGGTCTTGGTGGAATAGATCTTCTACACTGCTGCTGAATTGCTGCTACTGTTGGTTATTGCTGTAGTTGTAGATCATCGCTGCTGTTGCTGCATGCAAGTACAGGAACTTGCTACTATCAATGCATACATTATGGCAATACAGTGCTGTGAGTATTTAAGACATATTGCTGCTGCACAAATAACATATACAATAACCCCCCAACAAAGCTGGAAGAGAACAATATGATTAAATATGTATACTGATGCATACCCCCCCCCCCCCACACCATTAGATCTATTGCTATGACATATGTACTGCTGCTGCTCCGGAAAGCCGTTAGACCACGTGTTTGCTATCTATGTGAGCCCAGGCTGGCTTGAATTATTGAATTATTGCTGTGTGTACCTGATCGGTTGACCAGATATCTTAAACTAGTGACCTGAGTTAAATGTGTTTCAGGGATAATGGAGCCCAGATAAATTAAATAGTGGCTTAATGTGAACCTGTGTTGTACCTTTAGGTTTATTTAACTAATGACCCAAATAATTATGTGTGTCTGAGCCAACAGCTCAAACTTACCTAGGTAGAAACGTGCATGTCTGTCATTAACAATCAGAAATCAATATTTATGTTAATAAATATATTTTTAGTTACACTTTTAAGGAATATACTAAACACAAGACTTTTTAGTGTACTTACAGAAAACACACTTATGTTACCCTTCCTTAAAGTATATTTTATGTCTACTGTGTAAAAACATAAAAAATGATTAGACTTTTAGTGGGTTTTTAAAGTAGTTTATATTGCAGTAGGCCTACACATGGTTATATTTTAAATATTTATGTATTTATAATTTTAATATTTGGAAAAGTACAATATTTTGAAAAACATTTTTAACATTTACAGTGTGCAAATGTTTGTCAACTATTGTTAAGCACTGCAGTATTTAAAATATGTTATTTAATGTGTTGTTCAGTTTTACTGCTACTTTGGATGATAAGGCTGTTATTCATTATGATACATTAATTATAATAAGCTAGGTGTTTATAAATTTGTTCAAGCATGATGCCTTTATTTGCTCATATATGTATCTGAAATTCCCATATGGATTTTAACATCATATGAAATAATAATAATAATAATAATAATATAAAAAAGCAAAACTTGCATGTACTTGTGTTTACATTCAAACAACACTCTGGCTAAACCTGATCTCACTGAACAGCTCTGATTGGTTCGTATGATAATGAGCTCCCATCAGAGAGCATGCAAATATCCCTTGAATGTTAATATAAGTCTAAACGATAAAGCGATCGCCGATAGTGTTTTTTCTTTTCGATTTCAACTTTTTTAAATGTAAACATCTTTGGTGAATCTTTCATCACAAGGACACAAATCTCTCAGATTTCATTAAAATATCTCAGCTTTTCTTTCGAAGATGAACAAAAGTCTTACATGTTTTGGAACATCTTAACTGTGAGTGATGACATAATTGTCACAATGATCGAGTCATTTTTTATTTGCATATCTCAGCATATAGCAAACAATGAGAAACGTAGGAAGACGATGGCATAACTCCAGATGAATAACGTCCAGACCGCTCAAGCTGCAGTAACTCTAACCCAGCACAGGAATCCCAGGTGGGCGAGGAATAAGGTCCAGACCGCTCAAGCTGCAGAAACTCTAACCCAGCACAGGAATCCCAGGTGGGCGAGGAACAAGGTCCAGAAAATATCAACTGGAGGAACAGGAAAAACAACTAGACAGGAGAGACAGACGAGAATCAACAAAACAACAACATGAACAGGATTGCAAGCCAAACATAAAGGAGGCGCAAATAAGTTGCAGCTGGTGCTCATAGACCGCAGCTGCGGTGGTAGTTAACAGACGCACACAATCAGACAGAGACGCAAGATGAATGCACTGACCCATGAACCGTGACAGTACCCCCTTCCCTAGGAATGCCTCACGGCGTTCTCAGGAGAACCTACCCGACGACTGAAATCATCGATAAGGGAGTAGTCCAATGTGTCTCTAGCAGGAACCCAACTCCTCTCCTCCGGACCATAACCTTACCAGTCCACCAAGTATTGAAATCCTTGTCCCCTCCGCCTCGATTCCAGAGTACGCTCTACCGGATAAACTGGTTCCTCATCTAAAAGACGTGGCAGGGGGGGGGAACTGGAACCGGCAGATTAATGGGTGAATGAATGGGCTTTAATTTAGATACATGAAACACCGGATGAATTCTCCTGTACGCCGGAGGGAGTTTAAATGGGCCAATAAATTTGGGCGCCAGCTTATTACTGACGGATCGGAGAGGAATATTTTTTGATGAAAGCCACACTTTTTGACCTACGACGTAGACGGTAGGTTTTGACCATTGGCGATCGGCCTGAACCTTGGTGCGCGCCCCCACTCGGAGCAGGGTCAATCTGGCCCTGGTCCAGGTGCGTCGGCACCTCTGGATAAATGCATGGGCAGAGGGAACCGAGACTTCGGATTCCATACTCTGAAAAAGTGGTGGCTGGTACCCTAAACTACACTGAAAAGGCGATAGGCCCATAGCTGAAACTGGTAACGAGTTATGTGTGTACTCAACCCATGAGTGCTGCTTGGTCCAATTCTCCAGTTCTGAGATACCAAACATTGCAACACTCGTTCTAGATCTTGATTGGCCCTCTCCATCTGACCATTACTCTGAGGATGAAATCCAGAAGAAAGACTAACAGTCACCCCCAGCAATTTACAAAATTCTCTCCAAAATTTGGAAACAAACTGAGGCCCCTGTCAGAGACCATGTCCATCGGGAGGCCATGTAAGCGATAAACGTGATCTAAAAGGACCTTAAAGCCTCTGGCACAAACAACCGACCCGGTGGGCATCCCGGTTTGATATTCTTAGAACCTGGACGATAAGAAATAGAAAAATCAAAACGGCCGGAAAAAAGAGCCAACCGAGCCTGCCTAGAGTTTAATCTTTTAACGGACTTGATGTATTCAAGATTTTTGGCATCGGTCCAAACAACAAAAGGAACCCCCGAACCTTCCAAACAATGACACCACTCTTCCAAAGCGAGCTTGACTTCCAACAGCTCTCTGTTACCAATGTCATAATTACACTCGGCGGGGGACAAACGGTGAGAAAAATATGCGCAAGGATGCACCCTACCGTCCGTAAGGGAACGCTGGGATAAAACCGCGCCAACCCCCACCTCTGACGCATCAACCTCCACCACAAACTGCCGAGAAGGATCAGGAGTAATAAGGATGGGAGCTGAAACGAAACAGCTTTTTAGTTTTGAAAATGCAGCTTCTGCTGCACTAGACCACATGAGTCTTGATGGAGGTTAAGGAAGTCAAAGGAGCGGGTAGCTGGCTGAAATTGCAAATAAACCGCCGGTAGAAATTGGCAAAGCCCAGAAACCTCTGCAGGGCCTTACGAGACTATGGGGTTGGCCAATTCACCACAGCCTGGATCTTGTCGGAATCCATGAGCACCCCCTCGGCCGAGACGATGTATCCCAAAAAAGGAAGAGACTGTGCATGAAAAACGCATTTCACCGCCTTGACAAAAAGCCCATTCTCTAACAGCCTCTGAAGCACTCGCCTGACGTGTTGAACATGTTCCTGGAGAGAATTAGAAAATATCAGTATGTCATCCATGTAGACATAAATGAACTGATCTACCATATCTCTCAACACATCATTGACGAGTGCTTGGAATATCACGGCGGGGCATTACAAATGACAAAAGGAAGAACAAGATACTCAAAGTGCCCCCTGGGGGTATTAAAAGCAGTCTTCGATTCATCCCCCTCTCTTATGCGAACCAAATGATAAGCATTACGGAGATCCAATTTCGTGAAAAATGACACCCCCTGCCGACACTAGAAAGCTGACAACATCAACAGTAGAGGATAGGTATTCTTCACTGTGATGTCATTCAACCCTCGATAGTCAATACAGGGACGAAGAGAGCCCTCTTTCTTTTTCTCAAAAAAGAATCCTGCACCCACTGGAGAGGTAGAGGGGTGGATGATCTTGGCTGCAAGAGAATCAGAAATATATTTCTCCATGACCTCCCTCTCCGGATTTGAAAGCGAATATAATTTGCCTTTAGGCGGAGACGTACCTGACAATAAGTCTATAGCACAGTCATAAGGACGATGCGGAGGTAGAGAAGCAGCCCGAGACTTACTGAACACTTTCTTCAGGTCGAGGTACTCACGTGGCATGTTAGACAGGTCAGTGTGATCATCCTGAAACACAGAACAAGACACAGGAGAACATGCAGACAACAGACATGAAGCATGACAATATTCATTCCAGGACAAGACAGTGTTTTTTCCTCAGTTTAAATGGGGATTATGGAGCAACAGCCAGGGATGCCTAAAACCACAGGGGCAGCAGGTGTGTCAGTTAGGAGAAAGTCAATGTTCTCAGAGTGTTGTCCAGTGATGATGAGTTTTGATGATGAGCTGACCATTAAGTGCCACCACGGAGATGGGCTGAGAGAGCTCCACCATAGGTATTTTAAGTCTTTTAGCAACATTAATGTCTAGAAAATTACCCTCCACCCCCAAATCCACTAAAGCCTCACAGTCAAAAGTTAGTGAATGTAAAATCAGCCTTACCGGTAGAAGGGTGTCTGAAAAAGAGGATTTATTTAAAGTTGCTCCACCCGTCAGTACCCTCTTACCTACTGGCGGGCACCGGCTTTTACTGGACACTGCAGAACGATGTGACCGGCGGCTCCACAGTACAAGCACAAACCTTTCTCCCTGCGTCTATGCTTCTCCTTCTGTGAAAGACGAGACCTGCCCATTTGCATGGGCTCAGGATCTGGAAAAGAGAACTCACTCTCGCCAGTGACTGATGACAGGTTACTATGATGAGTGATGTCAAGCATTCTCCGTGGTGTCTTCTGCTGGCCATGCCTCCTTAATCTGGCTTCCACACGAATGGCCAGCTTTATGAGTTGATCCACCCCCGCGGGTAAATCCGAGGAATAAATCTTGTCTTTGATGGTGTCCGAAAGTCTGTGTTAAAACAGGTCCCACTGTGCCTCAGAATTCCTACCGTACTCCACGGCTAAAGTATGAAATTCAATAGAATAATCGGCCACAGTGGGATCCCCTTGCCGCAGCTCCGCAAGAAGTCTAGCTGCCTCTCTGCCATAAGCAGCGCGATCAAATACCTTCTTCAGCTCCTCCGAAAATGCTTGGAAGGAGGCGCAGCACTGAAGTCTCTGTTCCCACACGGTAGATCCCCAGCTAGCCACTCGACCTGTGAGCAGAGTTATAATAAAAGCTATCTTAGACTCCTCAGTGGGAAACGATGACGGTTGAAGAGAAATATAGAGGGAGCATTAAGCTAAGAATGAGCGACACAACTGGGGTTCCCCGGAATAAAAAGCTGGTGGTGGTAGATGATGCTCAGGAAAATGGGTTCTTTGATCCACGGCAACTGGTGGATTGGACGCAGGTGGTTGCTTAGAAGAAACGGTCTCCAACTTGAACCGCTGAAACTGAGTGGTAAGTTCTGAAACATGAGCGACCAGGGCTGCGACAGCACAACCCTTGGCCATCATCTGGTCCTCTTGGCGCTCCATGCGAGAGTTACTGCTGGTTAAAAAGTCTCGTAATTCTGCAAAGCTCGCTGGATCCATTCTGATTGTTCTAGACAGGAGAGACAGACGAGAATCAACGAATCAACAACACGAACAGGATTGCCAGCCAAACATAAAGGCAGCGCTCATAGACCATAGCTGCGGTGCTAGTTAACAGACGCACACAATCTGACAGAGATGCAAGATGAACGCAAAGACCCATGAACCATGACAATAATTCAAATTGTTTGGGGGGAACTATGAAATTAATTAGAAAATATAGTGGTATGTTCTTATGCTCTCGGAACCTCACTGTGACTCCAGGTAAGATTTGTATTTAATTAACGTTATTTGCCAATACTGTTTTGACACACATAAATAAATAATATTAATAATAAAAATGTTATTAAAACGTACAACATTAACATTCTTATATTAGCAAAATGAAGTTGTGTATTTATTTCTGAATTCCTGAACAATTTGGCTTTATTGTAACGAGGTTAATGATCTTTGAAAAAAACACATACCATTACTTTGCTGCTATAGAAGACAAACTGAAATCTGAGTGCAGAGACGAGCAAAGGAATAGTAAGTATATTTTAATGATGTATCAAAATCTGAGATTTTTTAATCAGGCCTAATGGAGGGTAATTATGTCAATCTTGGAAGAAAAATGTTAGCAATGTGTCCATTCTAGCTGGCTTACTCTGTGCTTGCTTTCAGTCATTCATGTAAATATCTGTTATTGAATTATCGGTTCCACCAGCTCTGTCTCCATCGGTCGGTCACAGATCACAGAGACAGAAAAACAACACCCGGACTCTGTTTTAATAATTCTCTGGGACTTTAATAAAGCCAATCTCTCCCATGAACTGCCAAAATACAGACAGCACATCACATGTCCCACAAGAGACAGTAATATATTGGATCACTGTTACACCACAATAAAGGATGCATATCACTCAGTTCCACGAGCAGATTTGTGACGTTCTGATCACTGTCTGGTTCATCTTATACCGACCTACAGGCAGAAACTAAAATCAGCTAAACCTGTATTAAGGACTGTAAAAAGATGGACTAATGAACCAGAGCAGGATTTACAATCTAGTTTTGACCTCACTGATTGGAGTGTTTTTGAAGCTGCTGCCACCGATCTGGACGAGCTCACAGAGATTGTAACATCTTATATCAGTTTCTGTGAGGATATGTATATTCTTACCAGGACTCATCTAACTTACAACAATGACAAACCGTGGTTCACTGCAAAACTCAGACAGCTCCATCAGGCCAAAGAAGACGCTTACAGGAAGGGGGACAATGTCTTGTATAAACAGGCTAAATAAACACTGGAAAAGAAGATCAGAGTGGCAAAGAGGAATTATTCTGGAAAAATAAGGACTCAGTTCACTTCCCATGACTCAGCATCAGTGTGGAAAAGTCGAAAAGAGATCACCAACTACAAGACACCATCCTCCAGCACTGTGGAGAATCAACGACTGGCAGATGATCTGAACGAGTTTTACTGCAGGTTTGAAAGAAGAACACCCATCACCTGCCCTGAATGCCTCTCCACACAACTGTTCACACCATTAATGTGTCAGGGGGGGCGTGGTTTAGTGGTTTGGGCAGAAATTATCATCACCTGTTTCTTGTTCTAGTAATTGGCGTGGAGAGAGTTTAAAACGCCAGGAGAGTCGGAAGCAAGCGAGAGAGAGACGGACTGCTGACCACAGCCGGAAATGGAAACAGAAACCGGAAAGACCGAAACGAAACTAACGTTGTCAGAATAAGAGTCACCGTTTGGGTGTTTATAACTTTTGAGTTCTTTTTGTTTATAATAAAACTGTCAGCAGTCCAGCCGACCCCTTTGTCCTCTTCCTTCCATCCAACGAACATTTGCTACACTGGTGCCGAAACCTGGGAGGAAGTAGGACCGTCGCCGCCGCCATGCAAAGTCCGGCCGCCACGCCGCTTGCGGACATCATTGCATCCCTCGCGGTCCTTCACCGCGAACAACACCAGGCCCTGCTGGACCTAAGGACCAACCAGGAGAGACATTTCCAGGCCATTGTCCAGGCCCAGCAGGAGGACCGCGAGAGGTTCCGGAGCTGGATTGATCGGGAGGTTCGGGCCGAGGCCGCCGGGCCGCCCGCCGCACCCATGCACCCACTGCTGCACAAGATGGGGCCCCAGGACGATCCGGAGGCCTTCCTGGAGCTATTTGAGAGGTCAGCGGAGGCCTGCGGGTGGCCCCGAGAGCAGTGGCCGGTGCGCCTCATTCCCCTGCTCTCTGGAGAGGCCCAGGTGGCTGCTCAACAACTTCCGGGGGCGAACCTCCTGGTCTTCGATGACCTAAAGAGGGCCGTCATCCAGCGGGTCGGCCGGTCGCCCGAACAACACCGCCAGCGGTTCCGGTCCCTGGACTTGGGCGAAGCCGATCGACCCTTCACGGTGGCCAAACAGCTCCGGGACTCCTGCTGCAAGTGGCTACTAGCCGAGGGAAGCTACGTGGAGCATGTCGTCGACCTGGTGGTGCTGGAGCAGTTCATCGCTCGGCTTCCCAAAAAGACATCCTCCTGGCGGAGGACCACATGGTGACGTGCCAGGGGTCGGTGCACCCCCACCTACTAACTCTCTCTCTCCTTCCCTCTCTCCCCCCTCTCTCTCTCGCCCTGTCCCTCTCGCTAGGTCCCGTCCACCCGGCCCTCCTCGTGTCTCACCCAGGCTACTTCGCGAGTCCAAGTGCCCCGGACAGTGCTTCCGTGTCTCCGCTCTCTCTGCGCCAATTTTCCAATCCACTCCCTGCCACTGGGGCGGCGGGTAGGTCTGGGCTGGCCTGTTGGCATTGCAGGGACCCGGAGCATTTTGTGGACAGGTGTCCAGTGATGGAGGTGGGGACGATGATCCGGGTCCCAGACGTCCCACAGGTCACCCCCGGTCAGGCTGGCGAATACCAAATACCAGTGAGTATCAAGGGGGGTACATATCCGGCCTTGGTGGATTCAGGATGTAACCAAACCTCAATCCATCAAAGCCTGATTCAACCGGGGGCATTTGATACAAGCCGCGTGGTCAAGGTGCGGTGCGTACACGGGGATGTGGTGGAGTATCCGGTTGTCCCAATTATAATTCAATTCCGGGGACAAAAGCATAGTGTGGAGGTGGCAGTCCCCACCTCCGGCATCCGATAATCTTGGGAACGAATTGGCCCGCGTTTACGGTTTTATTGGGGTCGTTATGTGCGGATGCCTCTTGGGGAAATAAGGCGCGGAAGGAGACCGCGCGGGTACATGTGGGGGAAACTGAGCCAGGACCACTTGGTTCGAACGAAATCGGGAGACTGATTCTCTCGGAGCGTGATGACTTTCCTCTGGAGCAGTCTCAGGATGAGACCCTTTAAAAGACCGGTTGTATCGAGTGACCCAAGACGCTCTGACAAAATTGAATACAACCCAATTGTTAATTCCAAAGGGCCGCAGGGAAATGCTTTTCCATGCGGCTCATTCTAATCCTATGGCGTGCCATTTGGGACAGGCAGCAACACGAAATCGGCTCATGGCCCGTTTCTTTTGGCCGGGCATTCATGACAACGTGCGCAGGTGGTGCGCGTCTTGTCCGGAATGTCAGTTGGTAAACCCACCGGCCGCCCCAAATGCGCCTTTGCGTCCTCTTCCCTTAATGCAGGTCCCCTTCGAGAGAATTGGTATGGACCTCATCGGGCCATTAGAGCGATAGGCACGAGGACATCGCTTTGCATTAGTCATAGTAGATTAAGCAACACGATATCCTGAAGCGGTGGCCCTCCGCAACATTTCCGCTAAAAGTGTTGCGGATGCCCTGTTTCGTCTTATCTCCCGGGTGGGGGTCCCAAAAGAAATCCTCACCGATCAGGGCACGGCGTTTATGTCACGTACCCTATGCGAACTGTACGGATTGTTGGGCATTAAGTCGATTCGAACTAGCGTCTATCACCGCCGATTCGAACTAGCGTCTATCACTGCCAGAGCCAGCTGTATAACAGGGGAACTAGGTTACGCAAATTTGCACCGGGAGAGAAAGTACTTGTATTACTCCCAACGTCGAGCTACAAATTAAGTGGCAGGGACCGTTTGAGGTCGCACGACAGGTCGGAGATCTCGATTATGAGGTAATACGGTCCGATAGGAACGGGTCCCGTCAGATCTACAACCTCAATCTCCTTAAAAAATGGAAAGAAGCGGAATCAGTGATGTTGACAACGGTGATTGGCGGAGAGGATGATCTCGGGCCAGAGGCGAATATCAAACCACAATCCCTCGCCCTGGCTCCAGGGGGAGATCACCTCTCGCCGTCCCAACTCACTGATTTAACGAAATTGCAGGCAGATTTTGCCGACGTCTGCTCGCCCCTACCGGGCCATGCTAACCTGATTCAGCACCATATCGAGACCGAGCCGGGCATGGTAGTTCGGAGCCGGCCGTATCGTTTACCTGAGCACAAGAAAAAAGTAGTTCAGGCTGAATTAGGCGCTATGCTTGACATGGGGGTAATAGAAGAATCTAATAGTAACTGGGCAAGCCCGATAGTTTTGGTTCCGAAAACGGACGGCTCAGTCTGTTTCTGTGTAGATTACTGCAAGGTGAATGCTGTGTCGAAATTCGACGCGTATCCAATGCCGCGGGTTGACGAGTTGCTTGATCGGCTAGGCGCGGCTCTCTTTTATTCAACATTGGACTTAACAAAGGGCTATTGGCAGATCCCCTTGTCTCCATTGTCCAGAGAAAAGACAGCTTTCACAACGCCGTTTGGATTACACCAATTTGTTACCCTTCCGATTGGCTTGTTCGGGGCCCCAGCTACCTTTCAGCGCCTCATGGACAGGATTCTGCAGCCCCATGCTGCGTATGCGGCTGCCTACCTAGATGATATCATTATATTTAGTAATGATTGGCAGCGGCAAATGCAGCATCTGAGGGCTGTCCTGAGGTCGCTGAGGGGAGCAGGGCTCACGGCCAACCCAAACAAGTGTGCGATTGGGTGGGTGGAAGTAAGGTATCTGGGCTTCCACTTGGGGCATGGGCAGGTGCGTCCCCAAATTGATAAGACAGCCGCTATTGCGACCTGCCCACGTCCCAAGACCAAAAAGGAGGTAAGGCAGTTCTTGGGGCTGGCGGGATATTATAGACGGTTTATTCCTAATTATTCGGACCTCACCAGCCCTTTGACTGACCTTACTAAAAAGGAGGTGCCAGATACGGTCCAGTGGACGGAGCCGTGCCAGCAGGCCTTTACTCAGGTCAAGGCTGCCCTGTGTGGCGGGCCGTTGTTACACTCTCCTGATTTTTCCCTACCTTTTCTGTTGCAGACAGACGCGTTGGACAGGGGGCTGGGGGCAGTCCTGTCCCAGGAGATAGAGGGGGAGGAACAGCCGGTGCTGTACATTAGCCGGAAGCTCTCGAAGAGAGAGGCTAAGTACAGCACCATCGAGAAAGAGTGCCTGGCCATCAGATGGGCTGTCCTCACCCTCCGCTATTATCTCCTGGGATGGGAGTTCACCCTCTGTTCAGACCACGCTCCGCTGCAGTGGCTCCACCGCATGAAGGATACCGACGCGCGGATCACTCGTTGGTATCTAGCTCTTCAGCCTTTTAAGTTCAAAGTGATCCACAGGCCGGGTGTTCAGATGGCGGTGGCCAACTTCCTCTCCAGAAATGGGGGGGGGGGGGGCTGCAGGCCGGATGGCTCCCCGGCCTGAGTCGGGCGGTGGGGGTATGTGGCACGGGGGGCGTGGTTTAGCGAAGTCTGCAGCGGGAGAGAGAATCAGGAGACGAGCGGTAAGTGAGTGGTTTGGGCAGAAATTATCATCACCTGTTTCTTGTTCTAGTAATTGGCGTGGAGAGAGTTTAAAACGCCAGGAGAGTCGGAAGCAAGCGAGAGAGAGACGGACTGCTGACCACAGCCGGAAACGGAAACGGAAACCGGAAAGACCGAAACGAAACTAGCGTTGTCAGAATAAGAGTCACCGTTTGGGTGTTTATAACTTTTGAGTTCTTTTTGTTTATAATAAAACTGTCAGCAGTCCAGCCGACCCCTTTGTCCTCTTCCTTCCATCCAACGAACATTTGCTACAATTAACAACTACTGCAACCCACCCTGAACACCTCTCCAAACAACCATTCACACCATTAACAACTCCTGCAACGCATCCTGGACATCTCTCCAAACAACCACTCTCACCATTCACACCTCCTGCATCCCCCCTGTACCCCACACCTGCAATACAGATAAGTGAGGATGATGTGCGCCAGGTCTTCCGGAAACAGAAAAGGAAAAAAGCACCAGGCCCAGATTGTGTTACACCAGTCTGTCTGAAATCCTGTGCTGACCAGCTGGCCCCCATCTTCACACAGATCTTCAACAGATCACTGGAGCTGTGTGAAGTCCCTTCATGCTTCAAACGCTCCTCCATCATCCCCATCCCAAAGAAATCCAAAATTACAGGACTAAATGACTACAGGCCTGTGGCTTTAACATCTGTAGTCATGAAGTCATTTGAAAAACTGGTGCTGGCCCACCTGAAGGACATCACTGGACCCTTGCTGGATCCTCTTCAGTTTGCCTACAGAGCAAACAGGATGTGGATAAAGCAGTAAACACTGGACTACATTATGTTCTGCAACACCTAGACAGACCAGGTACTTATGTGAAGATCCTTTTTATGGACTTCAGCTCGGCCTTTAACACGATCATCCCAAACCTCCTCCTGCCCTGAGTAACTCATCTCTCTGTGCCCACCTCCGTCTGTCAATGGATCAACAGCTTCCTGACAGACAGGCAGCAGCTAGTGAGGATGGGAAAATACACATCCAGCACCCATACAATCAGCACCGGAGCTCCCCAGGGCTCCGTTCTATCCACACTGCTCTTCTCCCTGTACACTAACGATTTCATGTCTAAGGACCACTCTGTCAAGCTCCTGAAGTTTGCAGATGGCCTCATCGGCCTCATTCAGGACAGTGATGAGTCAGCTTACAGACAGGAGGTTAAAGAGCTGGCTGTCTGGTGCATTCTCAACAACCTGGAGCTTACACGCTCAAAACAGTTGAGATGACAGTGGACTTAAGAGAAACCCCCCTGCTTTCCCCCAACCACTATCATGAACAGCACTGTGACTGCAGTGGAGTCATTCAGGTTCCTGGATACCACTATCTCTCAGGACCTGAAGTGGGACATTGTCAAAGAGGCCCAGCAGAGGTTGTACTTCCTTCGCCAACTGCAGAAGTGTAACCTGCCACAGGAGCTGCTGAAACAGTTCTACTCCACCATCATTGAATCCATCCTCTGCACTTTAGTAACTGTCTGGTTCAACTCAGCTTCTAAATCTGACATCAGAAGACTACAGAGGGAAGTCCGAACTGCTGAGCAAATCATCGGTTCAACCCTCCCTTCTATTCAAGAACTGTACTTATCCAGAGTGAGCAAAAGGGACAGTAAAATCACTCTGGACCCCTCACATCCAGCACACTCTCTCTTTGAACTGTTGCCATCTTGTCGACGCTACAGAGCACTGAGCACCAGAATGACAAGACACAGGAACAGTTTCTTCCCTCAAGCAACCCATCTAATGAACAATTGATAATGACTGTGGAACACACTACACTATTTATATTTATATACACATACATTTATTTATCTAACACACATACTTAGGGTACACTTAAATTTTGCACATAATATACCTGTACATACATAACTGCTTTTTGTAATATACCTGCCATACAATGGTCAATTTGTATACTGTCATTCCTTACCTACTTATTTGTATTTTTTGTATTTTATTCTTTTATTTTGTGTTTTTTGTTCTGTCGCTCTCATTCTGTTGTACTGTCGAGCTTCTATCACGAAAACAAATTCTAAACACCATCTAAGCTGCCAGGGCATCATTGTCATCCTCCCATCAACATCCATTAGCCACATCCTGCCATCATCCCAGCACTTTTGCCTCTCATCATCACGCCATCTACTCGTCCACCTCCAAAACCCCCTTCCATCCCTCCCTATTCTGTTGCTTGAACTTGCACACACACAGCTATTCACTTCTGCACTTTGTTTTTTAGTATTTTTTTTTCTACAATTGCATTGTAATTTTTATTTATTTGTTGATGTAAAAAAATCTACTTTTTAGTAATACATGTATAACTGAAATGTTCTACAAATGGATACGATTTTTTTCATGTATTATAAAGTTTTTTTTTGTATAATGTATTAAAATGTATTTATGATATATTTTCTAGATATCAAAGTGTGTACTTGTCTATATTCTAAAAAAGCAGCTTTATATAATACTAGTAGTGTAATGCTAATGCATTTCTAATGAGTTGAAATACAATTGAAATGTACTTGAAACACATTAAAACAATGCTTTAAATATACTCTAACTGTAGTTAATGAAGTATTAAAAGTAAATATTAAATTTATTTGAAGAAATACACTTACATTTCACTAAATATAGTAAAAGTGGTTCCATTTTAACACAATTTCAATATATTAAATATATTGCAAATGGATTAAAATTTCGAACTTAAACATATTTTGAAATACACTTAATATACCTGCACTTAGTATAGTATAGTATAGCTTTCACTGTTATGCTGATAATACTCAGCTCTATATTTCTTTGCGGCCCGGCGAAACATACCAATTTAAAAAACTAACAGAATGCATAAATCTGGATGAAGAGTAACTTCTTACAGCTAAATTCTGAAAAGACACAGGTGCTAATTATAGGACCTAAAAACTCTGCATGTAATAACCTAGAACGCTTTGTAAGACTTGATGGCTGTCATCAGTTAGAAACCTAGGTGTACTATTTGATAGCAATCTTTCCTTAGAAAGCCATGTTTCTAGCATTTGTACAACTGCTTTTTTCCATCTCAAAAATATATATAAATTACAACCTATGCTCTCAATGTCACTCTGCCCTGACACTCTGTTTGTCTCGTGTTATCCTTATCTTTTTTTTTTATCCTTTAAGTTAGTGTTAAGTTGGGAATTGTGTGGAGCTTTGACCATACTTCTGTAATAGTTCCTGACCTGTTCCTGTGAGTCCTGCCACTGGTTCTACCTGCCTGGCACTTGATCTGCTTCAGAGTCGGCAGTCAACAAGTATCTGAGCTGTGCTCTATGGTGCCTTGCTTGTTCTTCTCCATCAGCATGGTCTTTGCCGCCCCCTCTGCTGCTATAGTATTCTGCCAGTTGATTTCTGAAACTGTTCCAGTGGCCTTCCCTAATTGTCTCTGTTTACTGTGTTCCTGTTGTAGTATCATATGTGCACTTCACAACCCTCTTGTATTGGTCTGTTCTGTAAATAAACCCTTGTTACTCACAGTGCAATTGGGTCCTCCTTCCATATCCCTGACACTCAATGTCAAATGCAGAAATGTTAATCCATGCGTTATGACCTCAAAGTTAGATTATTGTAGTGCTTTATTGGTTGGTAATTCTGTACGCTTAAACTCCAGCTGGTCCAAAATGCAGCAACTTTCTTACTAGTACCAGGAAGTATGACCATATTAGCACGGTTCTGTCAACACTGCACTGGCTCTCTATCAAACATTGTATAGATTTTAAAATCTTGCTTATCACTTATAAAACCCTGAATGGTTCGGCACCTCAGTATTTGAATTAGCTCTTGTTACATTATAGTCCTCCATGTCTGCTGCGTTGTCAAAACTCTGGCAATTTGATAATACCTAGAAAATCAAAATCAACTGTGTGCAGCAAATCCTTTATCTATTTAGCGCCTTAATCTCTTTAACCTTGCTTACACAACACACTAATACGCTTCTAATATCCAAATCCATTAAAAGATTTTTAGGCTGCATTAATTAGGTAAACCAGAACCGGGAGCCCTTCCATAACACCCAGTGTACTTGCTACATCGTTAGAAGAATGGCATCTATGCTAATAGTCTGTGTCTCTCTCTTAATGTTGTTCAGCTGATGATGTAACAGAAACTATGGACTCTCTCTTTTCTAGCCCTTTAAATACAGTTGCTCCTTTATGCTTAAGGAAGGTTAAGGAAAACAGTTTGACACCATGGTATAATGAGCATACTCTCACCCTTAAGAGAGCAGCCCGAAAAATGGAGCGCAGCTGGAGGAAAACAAAACTAGAGGTATTTGGTATTGCTTGGCTGGAAAGTAACCTATCCTACAGAAAAGCATTAAAAACTGCTAGATCTGATTAATTTTCTTCTCTTTTAGAACAAAACAAACATAACCCCAGGTATTTATTCAATACAGTGGCTAAATTAACGAAAAATAAAGCCTCAACAAGTGTTGACATTTCCCAACATCACAGCAGTAATGACTCTATGAACTACTTTACTTCTAAAATCGATACTATTAGAGATAAAATTGCAACCATTCAGCCATCAGCTACAGTATCGCATCAGACAGTGCACTATAGACCCCCTGAGGGACAGTTCCACTCATTCTCTACTATAGGAGAGGAAGAACTTCTGTATAAACTTGTTAAATCATCTAAACCAACAACATGTATGTTAGACCCTATACCATCTAAGATCCTAAAAGAGGTGCTTCCAGAAGTCATAGATCCTCTTCTGACTATTATTAATTCCTCATTGTTATTAGGATATGTCCCCAAAACCAACTTGACCCCAAAGAACTAGTTAATTATAGACCAATCTCGAATCTCCCTTTTCTGTCCAAGATACTAGAAAAGGTGGTATCCTCACAATTATATACCTTCTTAGAGAAAAATTGTATATGTGAGGATTTCCAGTCAGTATTTAGACCGTATCATAGTACTGAGACTGCTCTCCTTAGAGTTACAAATGATCTGCTCTTATCATCTGATCGTGGGTGTATCTCCCTATTAGTTTTATTGGATCTTAGTGCTGTGTTTGACACAATTGACCACAACATTCTTTTGCATAGACTTGAACACTTTGTTGGCATTAATGGAAGTACATTAGCATGGTTTAAATCGTACTTATATGACCGCCATCAGTTCGTAGCAGTGAATGAAGATGTATCATATCGATCGCAAGTGCAGTATGGAGTACCTCAAGGCTCAGTATTAGGGCCGCTTCTCTTCACGCTTTATATGTTACCCTTGGGAGATATCATCAGGAAACATGGTGTTAGCTTTCACTGTTATGCTGATGATACTCAGCTCTATATTTCTGTGAGAACACACCAATTCGGTGAAACACACCAATTTGAAAAACTAATGGAATGCATAGTCGATATAAAAAACTGGATGACGAGTAATTTCTTACTGCTAAATTCTGAAAAAACAGAGGTGTTAATTATAGGACCTAAAAACTCTTATAGGTTAATTATAGTTATTATACTCTTATAGTTAATTATAGGAACTAAAAAGACTTGATGGTTGCTCTGTCAATTCTTTGTCATCTGTTAGGAACCTAGGTGTGCTATTTGATCGCAATCTTTCCTTAGAAAGCCACGTTTCTAGCATTTGTAAAACTGCATTTTTCCATCTCAAAAATATATCTAAATTACGGGCTATGCTCTCAATGTCAAATGCAGAAATGTTAATCCATGCATGTATGACCTCAAAGTTAGATTATTGTAATGCTTTATTGGGTGGTTGTTCTGCACGCTTAGTAAACAAACTACAGCTAGTCCAAAATGCAGCAGCAAGAGTTCTTACTAGAACCAGGAAGTATGACCATATTAGCCCGGTCCTGTCAACACTGAAAATATTGCTTATTACTTATAAAGCCCTGAATGGTTTAGCACCTCAGTATTTGAATGAGCTCCTTTTACATTATAATCCTCTACGTCCGCTACGTTCTCAAAACTCAGGAAATTTGATAATACCTAGAATATCAAAATCAACTGCGGGCGGCAGATCATTTTCCTATTTGGCGCCTAAACTCTGGAATAACCTACCTAACATTGTTCAGGAGGCAGACACACTCTTGCAGTTTAAATCTAGATTAAAGACCCATCTCTTTAACATGGCTTACACATAACATACTAATATGCTTTTAATATCCAAATCCGTTAAAGGATTTTTAGGCTGCATTAATTAGGTAAACCGGAACCGGGAACACTTCCCATACCACCCGATGTACTTGCTACATCATTAGAAGAATGGCATCTACGCTAATATTAGTCTCTCTTATTCCGAGGTCACCGTAGCCACTAGATCCAGTCTGTATCCAGATCAGAAGGTCACTGCAGTCACCCGGATCCAGTACGCATCCAGACCAGATGGTAGATCAGCACCTAGAAAGGACCTCAGCCGCTCTACATCCCTGAAAGACAGCGGAGACCAGGACAACTAGAGCCCCAGATACAGATCCCCTGTAAAGACCTTGTCTCAGAGGACAACCAGGACAAGACCACAGGAAACAGATGATTCTTCTGCACAATCTGACTTTGCTGCAGCCTGGAATTGATCTACTGGTTTCGTCTGGTCAGAGGAGAACTGGCCCCCCAACTGAGCCTGGTTTCTCCCAAGGTTTTTTTCTCCATTCTTTCACCGATGGAGTTTCGGTTACTTCAGTTGCTTCAGTTGCTTTGACGCAATGTACGTATTTTGTTTAAAGCACTATATAAATAAAGGTGACTTGACATGACTTGACTCTCTTAATCCGAGGTCACCGTAGCCACCAGATCCAGATCAGAGGGTCACTGCAGTCACCCGGATCCAATACGCATCCAGACCAGATGGTAGATCAGCACCTAGAACGGACCTCAACAGCCCTGAAAGACAGAGGAGACCAGGATGAGCTGTGCACAACTAGATGAGCCCCAGATACAAATCCCCTGTAAAGACCTCGTCTCAGACGACCACCGGAACAAATCCACAGGAAACAGATGGTTCTTCTGCACAATCTGATTTTGCTGCAGCCTGAAATTGATCTGCTGGTTTCGTCTGGTCAGACGAGAACTGGCCCCCCAACTGAGCCTGGTTTCTCCCAAGGTTTTTTCTCCATTCTGTTACCGATGGAGTTTTAGTTCCTTGCTGCCTCTGGCTTGCTTAGTTGGGGACACTTAATTTACAGCAATATTGTTGACTTGATTGCAAATGATTGCACAGATACTATTTAAACAGAACTGATCTGAATGATGACATCACTGAATTCAATGATGAACTGCCTTTAATTGTCATTTTGCACACTGTTTTCCTAATTAATGTTGTTCAGCTGCTTTGACACAATATTTTTGTTTAAAGTGCTATATAAATAAAGGTGACTTGACGTGACTATAGTATAATTTAAATATAGTAAGTGTGTCTGAAAAGGCACAATTTAAATCTATTTCTTTTTCACCTGGGCATCATTGCTAAATGCATGGTTCATTCCAAGATGGTCTTGAGACACTACAATTACTTTATTTAACACTACAATGACTTTATTTAAATGCAGTTTTCTGTTTTTATGTTAATTGTGTCCAAATTAAAATGAGCAAAATAGAAATGCTGTGTATGCTGCTGCTGAGAAAAATCTCGATGACTGAATGTCTATGCCATCTGCTTCTACAGCACAAAGACACGGAACTGTTATGAGCTCCATTAATTAGGCATATAAGTAGCTAGACAAATGCCTATTTTACTCAAACAAGGAGCGGCACAACAAGACAAGCCAGTACGATACGGCCAACACAACAAAACTTCTGCTACTGCTGCTATGGATAATATTTTTCTAACATTTCAATACTGAGTTGAAGTACATGCTGTTGCTGTTAATGATATTCACAATGTTGCAGTAGGATTTTACTGTGCAAGCTGTTATGGTTGTAATATTTAATCAGAATTTGTGAAGAATTATCTACTGCTACCGCACGGAATATGATGTAAGCCCTGCTGAATAAGCAGAATAATAAATGCCTACTGCATTTTCAAACGATTTTGGAATTCCATTTCCAAGCCTACTGCATTTGCCTAGCCACTTATATGCCTGAATGGTATAGTAACTGTTATTAGACACTCGTCTTTCACCTCTGGTGTGGTTCCTTCATCTTTTAAGGTCACTGTAATCACTCCAAACCTTTAAGAATCCAGGAGCTGACACTAATTCTTTGGCTACTTTTTACCAATTTCCAATTTGTCCTTTCTCTCAAATATTTTGGAAAAAGTTGTTTCATCTCAGGTTCATTCCCATCTTTTAAAAAATAGCCTGTTTGAAAAATTCCAATCTGGTTTCCGCCCTTTGCATAGTACAGGGACTGCTATGGTAAAAGTTGTTAATGATCTGTTGACATCAGCTGATTCTGGACTTTTAACTATACTTATTCTACTCGATTTAACTGGTGCCTTTGATACAATTTCTAATCAAGTTCTCTTAGATAGACTACTCTCTATAGGTATTACTGGTGTCCCTCTAAATTGGTTCAGATCTTATCTCTCTAGGCGCTCTCAATTTGCTTAACTGTTACTGCAGGTGTTCCTCAAGGCTCTGTTTTGGGCCCTCTTTTATTTATTATTTATTTACTATTTATTTACTATTATTTCTAACCTTGAATCTGAATTTGCTATGCATGCTATAAAATTTGCTAACATTGCGATCTGCATAGCTATAGTACTTAGAATTGCCACTGCCCCTTATTAAATAACCAAACAAAATCAATTAATGGTCATTTTGCTTTGAATAGCTCTATAAACCCTGTTGAATTGAATAGCAAAATAATAAAATGCCTATTTCACATAAAAAGTTCACTATCATTCAAGCGTTATCTTATCACTTTAATTTCTGCAACTAAATGTACGTTCTGCCGCTCCTGCTATATTAGCAACAATGATACATGGATTGCCATGCAGACTGCTGATAGTATTTGTAACATTTCATCTGAATTTGCCATGTGTGCTACTGCTATTAAACTTGCACTCTAAATAGCTATGCATACTGCTGCTACAGCTGCACGGACGTACTTAAAATTGCTACAAGTGTATTTACTAAGCAAATGCAATCACATAATCGAAATCAAAAACCTATAATACTGCTACACTCCATGAAAGTATTATACTTGCTGTAAGCCCAACTAGATACACAAATGGCAAATTCCAGTTTAAGAGTGTCCTACTATTAGCTACATTGTACATGGGCTACTGATTGGAAATTATTTATTATTAGTAGTATCTTTTTATCTTAAACAAATTCATGATTAATTATCTTTTAACTATTAATAAACATGACTTTTAAGGCTGTATGATTAACTGAATGCAACTGTCATGAGCATCTTGTCAGTGAAGCCAGTTCTTTAATCAGTACTAAATCTCCAGCACTTGCTTTCAGATGGAGCAGCATTTACTACACAGAGCTCTGGTTCACTGACAAGCAAAATCACGGATAACAATAGCAGATGATTTAATCGTGCCATAATTAAATCAAAGAAATCGTTCAGCGATTATGAAAGCTGTTTGCGTAGCACGTAAGTGAACTATGGCTCTGTGAAATAAATGTTGTTCCATCTGAAAGCACATGAAAATACAACATTTAATAAAATTTTGTTTCTCCAAACTCACTTCATTACGTCAGACGAGCATTTGAAGTAAATCTTTCTGTGAGATGATGTGGCATGCAGCATATTTCATAGGATTCTAAGCAGTGAAAAAGGCTATGTTGATTATCATTGCATTATTATACACTTTCTGTATATACTGTATTTTTACACATTGCATAGCATATTGCACCACATAAACATAAAACCATGTCTGCATTTGTAATCGGAGGAACAACAAGTGCTACTCTATACTGATCAAAACTAACGTTTTAATCATTAGTGGCAAATTCTTTAAATATATATATAAAAAAAAAAATACTTACAGATTGGAAGTCAGTAGCGCCAGACTGTCCTCGCAAAGTTTGAGGAACAGATGTTGGATTCGATGAAGGAGCAGCTGGGGGCTTGCGGGAACCATATGGGACGACCCCGGGCTGGGCTCTGCTTCATCCACTGTGAAAGCCGATCCGGCGATCCACAGCACAACGTTTATGTATTTCCTCAGCGACCAGCACGGATCAGCTCTAGGCATGACGAAGCAGATATCATCCTCTTTTGGAAAGCCAAACAAAGTAGTTTCGCTTTTACAATGAAACAGACACTGTTTCCATGACATGGTACCAGTGGCAACAGAGAGAATTTAAAGTACACCTTCTTTCTTTGCTTGAAAATTAGGGCAGTGTTGAAAAAATCTTCCCACATGGTGACATAGACATGTGGGGGCATGTTAAAACGAGGCATTTTTCAACATATAATCTCTTTAAATATGTAAGGCTGTTCACAATATAATCTTTATGAAAGACAGTTATATAGGTTCACCTTGACTTAAAACTGTTAACAGCTGTGAAACGCCAGCTGCAAACTGACCCCTTTAGTGAGGAGTGCATCTGAAAGCGATCCGTTTGCAGTTAATGTAGAAATGAATGCCTACGGAAGATATGAAAAGCATTGGAGATTTCGATGATCTAAAATTTGTGACGCTTGACGTTGTATTCTCACATACTGTACATGACCAAGAAAAACGCTTGGTGCTACTGCTGTTATATGAACGAAACATTCTTAGTGATTCCTCCCCACATGAATAACCTGTGCATAATTTTACAACTTGTATATTTTCTAGTTTAAAAATGTAAATCTGACAAACGCATTAATGCACTGAAATTAGATTGAAGACAACTCTTAAAGTATGCTGCAAGAATCTCAAGTGAATGCTAGCCAGCCATATAAATGCAAGGCAGTAAGCAGATTGGCTGCATATGCAGCATGAAACAATCAGCATGTGCCAAGTCATTTAACTCACTGAATATCAGCCTGTGCATTCTAGAGTTTCAGGCTGAACTAACTTTTAACTCTAAACAATTTTAATTGCATTTAATTATGAAAATCATCGTAGTAGCATCAACATAAGCACACAAGGCAATCCCTGCAAACAATAGCCAGTATAGTGTAACACTTCTAAATCAACTAGAAAAATAAAAGGAGAGAAAGCTGTCATTTAATTAGGCCAGTCTTCTTCTTATTTAATCCAGAATACCATGATATCCAGCTGCGTCATTCCTGACAGGCAAATAATTGTATAGCCTCAACAGTTTCTCCGCAAACAGGAGGAGGGAATGCTGGAGAGAGAGAGGCAATATATTTCCAATTTGCTATTGAAAACACAGTTTACAGAAATAGATGTGTTTCAAATTAGAGGCAAATAGACAACTTATTTACAGCACGGCATGACAGCGAGCAGATTGCTCATAGTGAGATTTGCCTATCGCCATGGCTGGTTAATATTTCAGAGCTGTTAGCCTCGACATTTCCATAATAAATTTGATATATTTTTTGTTTTTTTCATGTGCTGTTGGTGATGTGGTTCCCAGTGGCCATCAGATGAGACACATTCTGTGGTGCTGTGTTTGGAGAGGTGGGGCGCAGTCATGTTTGATTGGCCTGCCAGGAAGTCAGTGGGAAACTGATTTTATTTTCTGTATTACAGCTGTGAGCTGCATGACAAAACTTCGCTACCTGCACGCAACTTGAAATAAGGATGCTTTTCATTAATTTTTTGTCTAGCCCACTGACATGATAAAATTATATTTTATTTACCAGATGTCTCAAATGCTTATATTCACTAAAACTGTCCAGTTCTATATGACACTGAATCTATTAGATATGAAGAGTTTGGATCAAAAAAAAAAAAGTTTCCACCAAAATCTGTATTTTATCTGATCGGTATTGAAAAGTCAAATAAAAATATTACGCAAAATGCAGTATTCAGCGAGTTATTCTGTTCTTTCATGTTTTCTCCCTTCCTTTCCAAACTGCAACAAACTCCCGTGTCTCCTTTCTCTGCAGAATGCAATACATCCGCTCAACCAGTCACAGCACACCATTCCACACACTCTAGACAGTAATGGTGGCACTTTGAATACACCGAGGCTCCTAGTTTTCCTCATCTACTTTGTACTTTATGATCAACAAACAAACTTAGGGACGCACGGTAAATCACATGTGATTGTCATGCACATCCCATCAGTAAAGCTGTTCTGTGATTAATAGTAAATCTCCATCACATGCTTTCAGATGGATACATAGAGCCTTAGATCACTGACAAGCTATGCAATATTGCATTCATTATTCCAGACATGCAATTTAAAAAAAAAAAAAACTAATACATATTTTAACATTTTAAAATGTATAAACAATGCTTTTACAAAATACTTGTTGTTAGTTTTTGCATGGTAACTAATGCACAATTTTAATTTCTAACTTTAATTTAGTACATCATCTTCTAGTACTGAATTTGCCAATTTTATAATTAATATCAAAGGAAGGAGTATAATTCTGTTGTAATCAGATTCAATCACATTGCAAGTCACCTGAGTGTACCAGCAGCTGTGCTTTCATTGCGGTCTCTGTGGTCTTCACCTCAGACAGAGGAGCTGTCAGTCACATCAGCACAGCTCTGATGTGCATGTGGCAACTCTCAGAGGAACTCCTAAGCATCCCGGCTAATTCCCAGTGCTGGTCTCTCTAGACATCACTAATTACTGCAATTACACAGGCAAATAACGCTCAGAGGTGTGCTGATGTCACTTATGATGTACATACAGGGCTGAGTTTGAATTCATACCTATGCAGTTGCTAACTGCATGTCTTGAACAACTATGCAATAATAGAGTTCATAAATAAGGACCATTATCTAGGTAATCATCAATATTACTATAGCTTAAATTATGATTATAGATTTAAACATACCTCTAACACGAATACATGTTTATTATTATTATTATTATTATTATTATTATTATTATTATTATTATTATTATTATTATTATTATCATTATGTTGTTGTTGTTGTTGTTGTTGTATATATTTGATAATATTATTTATTTGCATTTTAAAATATATTAACATACAAACAAGTTTTGCATGTGTATTATAACTTATTAATGTATTATAAATTGTAAAAATATTTTATATTGCAATACAATATTAATGATACTAAAATAATATAAGATTATATATGTGTGTGTGTGTGTGTGTGTGTGTGTGTGTGTGTGTTTCAACAATGCTCAAGAAGGCTGCATTTTTTTATTATAAATACTGTATAAACAGTAATATTGTGAATTATTATTACAATAAAAAATAAGTGTTTTAATGTCAATATATTTTTACATGTAATTTATTTGTATCGAATAAATACAGCATTGATGAGGATAGGATACTATAATAAAGAGACTTAAGTAAGTAAATAAATAAATACATATATAATATTATTATTATTTATAATTATATACTGGCTCTTTTGACTTGACCACCTACCCAGAATGCACCAGTTTCCTATTTGGCAAACTTTCAAAACATTCTAGCATTTTAATTTTTCTTAATAGATCATTATAATGCCCATATTTGGTATGAAATGTAATGCTTGCAGTGATGAAGCAAATAATATATTGATGGGCTGGTGGTGAAGAATTAATTAATTAACACGGTATAACTTGGCTAATAAATTAGCGCTGAGATTTGACTACGTCTCACACAGAGGGCACAATATCACATGCACTTTGGAGCAGCTGTTTTAAAATGTTCTATTTTATTGCAACCCTTCTTAATTACTGGCGACAAGCCTGCAAGCCACCCAGCTAGTGTGTGTGGGTGCTCATGCCCAAACTTTGCCGGGTGTTGCTGGAACTTTTCCATGCTTCATAATCATTTGCTAATTCACTATGCTAATTAAGTAATTAATTCTAGATCAGGATTTCAGATGCAGCACAAAACTAAATAAATAAAGAATTAAATATCTGCGTGTTACCGCTGGGCTACCGTTTCAGTCAAGCATTAGAAATGCAAACTGTCTGGGATGGAACACTTGCTTTGCCCAAGGCCAACACCTTGGTGAGAGTACACACACACACACACACACACACATCCTTACACACTCTCAAATGGAGTTAATGTGTTTGAGGAAGTATTCTGTTCACTTGCTAATTAGTGGTGTTGATAATTATTTTTTTTATTATTTTTTTTTTAAATGGCCGAGCTACAGACTTGAATTGTAATTTGTAATTTTTAAAAATAACATTGTAATTATAAATGTACTAGAACTTACAGTTCTACCAAAAGGACTCCATTCACGGCCCAAAAATAGAGAACTGGTAGAGAGCTGGGTTCTATATGTAGAAAACTAAGTGGATAGCATATGTGTAAAGTCCACAGTATACCCTCAGAGGCCGTGTTTCCTCGGCAGACTTCTGCCATTTCCAAAGAGGGTTACAATCACCTATAATCTTCTATATGCACTTAAACGGTTGTTTTTATATTTAAGTGCTTCCAAAACCTCCTGAGGGATGGATGGGGTGATGTTTTCAGCTGGATGCAATCATTGGCTCATTTAGTTTACACTCAAAGTGGATTGGTATCTCTAAGCAAGAACCCAATTTGTTGGTCACAACATGACGCCTCCATTCCCTCCTTCAAGGAACAAGGGTAACATACATAACAGATGAGACATTTTTATCTGGTGAACATAGACCATGGACATGCATTGTAGAAGAGACCCATTTAGGAAACAGAATGTCAGACTAAGACTCATGGGTGGGCCCTTTGGCTTGTACCAGTAAGCAACGACGATGACAACCATGCACAAATGTTATAAAATTCCTCAGCAACAACATAGATTCAGCAACCTGACCTATACAACATATTAATGCCTCATCAATGACTTTGTAAAATGTTTTATGAATGCTTATGAAGGTGTTTCATATTGACTGCAGGAAGAACTACAGCCCTTCACATTTCACATCCTTAGGACAACCACTTCACTAAACAATCACAACCTCAACCACTAGATGGCACCAGTCAGCACTTTAGACCAGGAGTGTCCAACCTGCTTAAAAATCTCTCTCTATCTCTCTCTCTCTCTCTCTCTCTATCTCTATCTCTCTCTCTCTCTCTCTCTCTCTCTCTCTCTATATATATATATATATCAGCAAAACTCTTTGGGTACTGCCTGATGATATTTCGAACCACAGTTAGGCACTGTGCGCGAGTGGGGTTAGCTTCATACCTTCTCATTACATCCGCGAGTACTCGTACCATTTGGCGTCGCTCAACTGGTTTAGGTCTCTTGCCATCTGCAATAGCAGAACGAATTTCCTGTGGCATTTGTTCCCAAGGGACCTGAAATGTTTCTGGCCATGTTTTCATTATCTGAGATGTGGAAGGTCTGTTGATTTGCTCGCTGTTTCTTCCCTGGCTTGAACATGATGAAATGGTCGATAGCTGTGATGAGCTAGAATTAGGCGGAGTGCATAATGTTGGTGATGAAGACCCAGACACCGACCAATCACTACTCGCCATTGGTGATGATGTTGGAATGACTTGAAGATCCAATGTAACTGCCTCAGTTTCTAAAAAAACAAACAAACAAAAAAAAGATTAGGGCACATAACTAATAAACTATATCAGAGTCACTACAGACATTTGGCCAAAAGTCTACTTAACTCTCCTTATATTAGGCATATTTGAAGTTTAAGGTGCATTATGTAGTTTTAGAAAAAAGAAATTCCACAACTGAATAAACAAGAGAATATAACAAGAGAATGGCACACTAAATTAACCATACCTAACTTGAATGCATCCAGGAGTTTTCTGCGCTGGATAACAGGTAACAGATCAGCAATGTCTTCCTGTTGTACATATTTTAAGTCTTCTTTTGATTCCAAGCCAGAGCTCTGAAGTTTTGATATTATTTGTAACTGGGTTTCTTTAGACAGATTTGGCAAGGTCTTGCAGATGATCTCTTTGATTTCTTCACTCATGTTCGCCATCATTCTGGACTAGAGGGAAATAATGGTGAAGATTTATCAGTGGTGTGCCATGCACAGTGTACTCAGGCAAGGGATAGTAATCTAGCAGATTCTCCTGATTAATACAACAGTAGCTTCTCTGCATCAGTGTGAGGCTGTAAACACCCATGTCAGGAATACACAGGGCACGATACTTTTCAGCAATAAAATATACTGCTGAATCCTTATGAACGAGAATCACTTTGATTTTTCCAGTGACAAGCCCCTCATCATCATCATCAATCACAATGAGCATGTTCTTTCTGTATTTTGTCCCCTTCACAGTCACTTCATTGGCTATCAGAGTGTTTGTGGAGTCAAAATTGTGATGTGCAACTGCTTCTATGATTACATCATTGTAGTCATCTGAGAAAAACTGTGTGCCCCTCTCCACTGAAACACCTGGAGGGAAGAATGTACCAGCACTCAGAAAGGCCTGCAGAAGCTGATGTCTCTCTGCAAGGGTAGAACATGGATTCTTAAAGTTGCGCAATTTTCTCAAACGCTGCTTAAAATATGCGTGTTTGCTCTCGAATCTTAAAGTCCATAGGTGAAAAAGTGGCCCAAACTGGATAATAAGCTCAGGATAATGACTGACATAATGATGTTTGGGCTTCAGTGGGTTGTCAGGAAAGGTTTGTATTCGGCAATGCAAATATTCATCAATCAGAACTCTTAGGTAGGCTATCTGACCAATTGAAATTGCAGGTGCACAAATGAGGTCCACAACTTCTCTAAGTTGCAAAACCAACTGCCATACTTTGTTGTCACCTGGATTTTTTATTTTGTCTCCAATCAAAACGGGCAACATTCTCAGCAAACACCAATTCTGCACAGCATGTCCCCCAAGTTTTCCACCCTCTGGATTAACCTCACACGGTTTGTCATTAGCATCCCTACAGAGATACTTGAACTGATTTATTCGTCGATTCAACTCAATATAGCTAAACATTTTATCCACCTTAACAAGATGGTTAATGTACAGTGCCAGATCAGAGGATACAATACCTTCAAAAAGATCATGGCCAAGACATGGAGGCAACCCAGGCTGACATACATGGAAGTATTTGAGCGTATTAAACACAGAGTCAAATTTAACACCTCCACTAGATGTAGACTGTCCTTCACTGCTCTGAACATGACCACTGTATGACTGCAATGTGCGTTTTGTGCCCTGGATAAGAGGATCTGCATGGAATGCTTCTCTGCTGATATCACAATATCTGCAGAAGTGTGAAATCCTGCTGAAGTTCTCCACAAACCCTCCTATGTTATGTGAGCCTAAGTTGTCACCTGCAATGGCACACAAAGTTCCCTTGTAGACCTTTCCATCAGACAGGGTAATACCATTGAGCTCAAGATCTTTAAGATCATTGACGAGTGTGCCCATAACCAAGTCTTGACCAAAATACTTAAAATCGTTTTCTTTACAAAGAAGAACAAGTTGCATTTGATCAGTGCTGGATCTGTTGTGTGGCATTAAATCTGCAAGAGTTAGATACACTGCAAGTATCTTGTGTTTTTTCTTTCCAGATCCCAGTGGGTTTACCACTTCAAATGCATCCTGATACAGGATCAAGCTCAGTGATGAGCTCTCCGTTTGGAAGAGAACATTCTCAGCCATATTTTTGCCATCCCACACATCCTTAAGAATATCTTTAGAACCAATACTGGAGTGTACTTGCTTATATTGTTCCTGCACTGACTGGCCATGGAATAGAGAACCAATTGTCTGTTTAATAGGAACATACTGGGCAAAACACTCTTTGCCTGCCTCATTCTGACCTAGACAGATCTGAACTGGCTCAACATAGTTGAAGCTGTTCTTGAAAACTGTTTTTCGTTTCTGATCAGTTTTCAGTGGCTGAGTGTTGCAGGTCCTAAAGAGATCGTCAGTTTTCATGACATCAATCACATTGTTTGTGTCAGGTTCAGAAATCCCAAGTGTAATCAACTTCTCTTTTAGTTTGAACAGCAAATGTGACTGGCTTATATCATTTATTTCCTGAAAATCTTCAATAATTGTTTGGATGACAGAGGATGGGAGCAAACACTTGGCTTTCAATTTCAAATAAAAAAGGGATACATTTTTAAAGAACTGTGATTCATCAGCAATCTCTGGGTAAATCTCTTGTTCATCACCTGCATCACTGGGAGGATCAATCTGCATATCAGACTGATCTTGTTCACTCTCATGGGAAAGGCCAGGATTTACAACGGACTCAGCCAAATTTTCCTCAGCACCATTTTTATGTTTCCGACTCATGTGTGATGTGAATGTTGATAAAACTGTAAAGCTCTTGCTACAGTGTTTATAAGGACAAGCGACTGTTTTCCCCTCTCTAATGTGTGTTTTCAAATGAGAGTAAAATAACGTCAAAGTCTCACACTTTGCACTGCAGATATCAACATGACATGTTAGTTCAACACCAGACAAAGTAGGCCTAACTACACGTTTGTTATGTCTGTAAGTGTGACATTTAAAAGTTGAAAAGTTTTGAAAAGTCTGACTGCAATCTGGCAAAACACACTTAAAAGTTAAATTATGTGTATTTTTATGAATTCTCATGTGCCTTATGTATGTCACTATTGTGGCACAATTATGGCAACAGATCTGACAGGGAAACATTTTGTTACTGCCAGATTGATTACTGCTGCTGGCTTTAGTGACACCGTATCAGTCTTCACGCAGAAATGTTTAACCTTAACCGAGTTGCAATGTTAAGATTGTGAAAGAAAAGCCACAGATGAAGCCAAACGGTTTGACAAAACTCTCTAAAACAGTTGGTAGAAGTAATGTGAGACGCGCAGTGACATATAAATAAACAAAATGCATTCACAAAGAGTCCAGAAAGGCAATATTTTCTCACCAATTTTCCGTTTAAACAGAAAAATGCAAAGCCTTGAGGATTCAAGTGTCTCTCTTTAACCGAACTACAATTAACATTAGCTTAATATTCTTGTTAACTGTTTGTAAAACACATTGCATTAAAAGTCGACACAAACAAAATAAAACTCACCAAAACCATCGGTTAGTCGATGTTCCAGTAATCTTATGGTTTGGTTGAAATAAATCAATCACCGGGCAAGATGTAAGCTAATTATTGCTAATGATATTTTCCTGCTGCCTCCATCTGCCGATTGCCTCTCTTACCGGTTAACAAGTGTTGTTTCTCGGATGCAGACGTTCGACTAATGTTTCAAAATTTAAAAAAAAAAAAAAGTAATATTGTTTTGGCTATTCAAATCTAAGCCTCGCTGATAATGACATGTTAACATCCCTAACAAGACAAGCTCCTGATAATCAGTTTGATATCAAACATTCTTGGCAATATGAATAAGATTTTAATTACCTTTTAATTTGTAGAAGACCCGATGGATGTTGATGAAGAACACTCGATGATGTGTAGCATGTACGTCATTTAAATTGTGCGTCCTCTTCTGGAAAATCTCCTTTCCCAACGATCGTTCCTGAAGTCACTTCAGGAGGAGTTGATGGCAAATTATTTCTGTATTTTTTTTAAAGAAATTTTACCAAAACAAAAGCAGTAGCCTCAATTTAAAAGACTAATGTTGTATCAAACTTCTGACCGTGCTCCAAATTCTCCAGTCAACGCAGTTTCTAAAAAATACTGTAATTCCCTGTAATTTAAAACATCAGCATACTGTTTAGGGCCTCTGTCCTGTCGCTCCAAGTTAAGCAACCCACAATGCATTGCTAACTACAGTACTAAACTGTTAAACATTAAAACAGTATTTTAGTGTTGAAAATTGGCTGTAAATTTACAGCAATTGCTTACAGTGTATATAAAACCTTCCCTAGTGCATTTTTAAGACTTTTTAAGAAAGATCCTCAGGCTACATCCTGCTCTATTTAGGGTCAGAGAAAAGACTCTGCAGTGGTACAATAAGTCTTCAGAGTGTTTTTTTTCATTGTGTTTGTTTATCTTGACTTTGCTAGGAGGAAGCTTGTATAGAAATTGCATCAGTGGAGACCAAGAGTCGAGTGTACAACTAATAAACATCCTCTCTGATCTGATCACAGGGAGATAAGATAGAATAATCACTGCAGCCTCTGGTATGTCAACTAGGATTGTCTGGACATGATGGCATATTTGTGGATATTCTTGTGTCATACAGGTACTCCAAAACTATTTGGATACTGAAGACAAAAGAAATGTCATCATTCAAACAACTGAGAAAAGCTTGTGTATAATTTGTTTTTAGTTTCATTATTTAATGGAGTGGCATTCAGATAAAAGTACTTTTAAAACCAGTTAATTTTACAAAGGTTATATATATATATATATATTAATATATATATATATATATATATATATATATATATATATATATATATATATATATATATATATATATATATATATATATATATATACCGAATTAAATTAAATAAAAATGTACAATATATATATATATATATATATATATATATATATATATATATATATATATATATATATATATATATATGTTGTAAATTTTTTTTAATTTTTTAAATTTATTTAATTAAATTTTTTTATTAAAATTTTTTAAATTTTTAAATTTAATTTAATTTAATTCGGTCCTCACAAACAATCAATCATACAAAAATAAATAAAGTTATACATAATAACCGAAAAGGTGTAGGCTGAAGCCTCTGCTTATTACGCCTACCCTTTGTACATAATTATCTATCAAATGAGCGGCACTTTTTCACTAGTAGTGATTAATACAAAGTATATAAAGTAAAAAGAAAAAAAAAAAAAGAAAGAAGGAAAAATAATTTTTAATACCCGTTAAATTGAATAATTATTAACCACCTTGTTTTTAAACATTTTCTTGAATTTACAAAGTGAATTACACAATTTTAATTCTGTATGCAAATTATTCCATAGATTAACCCCTTTGACAGATATGCCTCTATTTTTTGTATTAGTTCTTACTCTTATTTTTTTTTAACATATGCATTCCTCTTATTCCATACTGACTTTCTCTTATTTCAAACAGCCTCTGGATACAGTTTGGAAGCAAATTATTATAGACTTTATACATTGTCTGTACAGTATAGAAATTTACTAAATCAAAAATTTTTAAAGCATTTAAATTACTAAACAATTGATTAGTTGGCTCGTGATAGTCAACATGTTTTATCATCCTTATTGCTCTTTTTTGTAACATATATATTGGATTTATATTGGTTTTATATGCATGTCCCCAGACCTCCACACAATAGATCATGTATGGAACTATGAGCGCACAATACAAAATATATAATGAATTTTCATTCAGAATATGTTTAGTTTTATGTAATATTGCAATGGATTGTAATCAAACAAAACCATTTTTAAACAAAACCATTTTTAATATTTTTGACACTTCACAAATATCATTGATGTACAGTACAAACATTATGGGGCCTAACACTGAGCCCTGTGGAACACCACAAGTAACTTTCATTAAATCTCTATCACCGCTTTTAAAGATAGGAATAATTTTAGCTATTTTCATATTATTTGGAAATATACCTGTTAAAAATGATTGATTACAAATATATGTAAATGGTTTTACTATATATTATATGATATTTTTTAATAATGACATGTCAATATCATTACAATCAGTAGATTTTTTATTCTTACAATTATTAACAATATCAAGTATTTCAATTTCATGAGTTCCTCTAATAAATATTAATTGGATATTGCTAGGGATATCTACTTCATCTGGCCTTTCCTCATTTCTCTGCTCCACAATCTCTTGTGCTAACTTATAACCAACATTTACAAAATAATCATTAAATGTATTGACAATGTCATTCACTTTATTTATAATTCCTGAGTCATCATTTACAAAATAATTTGGGTAATCTACTTTTCCTCTATTCGTTTTAATTATACTATTAAGTACTTCCCATGTTTTTTTAGTATTACTCTTATACTTGTTCAATAATGTATGATAATAGTCCTTTTTACTAAATCTTATAATACTTACTAATTTATTTTTATAAATTTTACAATTATTTTCAGCTTGTTTTGTCATTGTTGCAATAAATTCCCTGTATAATGCATTCTTCTTTTTACATGCCTTCTCTATTCCATTTGTAATCCATGGTTTGTCCACATTTTTTCGCTTCCTTACAAACTTCTTGAAAAAACAATGTTTTTCATATTTTTCAATCAGTATGGTTAAAAAAGCATCATAGGCTCTATTAGGATCTTCATTTTCATAAACCTCACTCCAGTTAAGTTTCTTTAAATCCTCCCCAAGGGCAGCAATGGCTTCTGGTGTTCTATGTCGAATCATTTTAACATTGTTTGTCCTATTTTCATTTGGTTTTGTAAAAAATCTTTGAAAGATCGCAAAAACTGGGAGATGATCAGTCATATCATTTATAAATAATCCTCCTACAATTTCCCCTCCAATTTCATTTGTATATATATTATCAATTAGTGTAGCAGTGTCTGATGTTATTCTGCTTGGTTTTGTAATCACCGGAAATATACCTTTACTATACATTGTATCAATAAAATCAGATGTTCTCTTATGTCCATTTGGATTTAACAAATCAATGTTAAAATCTCCACATATAATTTGTAACTTGTTCTCATTCCATTTATTTAACACACCTACTAATCTATTCATAAATGTATCAATACATGATCCTGGTGTTCTATACACACAACTAATTATTATATTTTTAGATCTTTCAAAGTCGATTTCTATGGTTAAGCATTCCAGAATGTTTTCTATAGTCCATGACATACTTTTAATCAAACTACATTTTAACGCTGTGTCAACATATAAAGCAACTCCTCCTCCTTTTTTTGTTAACTCTGTTAATCGTCAACAAATTATATCCATCGTATTCCACATCTTGTGCTTTCTCATTATCAAGCCAAGTCTCTGACACAGCAATCACATCAAATGTATTAAACTTGCACAAAACATCCTTAAACATCCTTAACTAAGTTTTTATAGAGACTTCTATTATTAAAATCTATTATTGACAATGCCCCTTCCATTTCCACATTTCTATTAAATTTTTCTTCTGTATAGTACTCACAACAATTATTATTTATATTATTGAAAAAGTGGTTTTCTGGGTCTATGTCATTATCAATCTCATACATTTTGAAAATCTGTGTGATTGAAAATTTTAAAATTTAAATGTTCATACTTACAGTGACTTTGTAAATCACCAGACACACAGTCTTTATAAATATTAACAAACTCCCCATCGTCAATATCTCTAAATGGAAACAAGAAATCCTGATCAAGGTCCATCATTTTATATTGTTGATCCATGTGAACAGTCCACATAGTTCACCCTTGTAGCCACGATTTACACTTATCATTTTACAAGGATATTCCTCCAAGCAGTCCTTACTTATCCGTACTGTTCCAATTCATTAAGTTCTCTTATTGTGAGTACTTTGGCTTCTTCAGGTGTTCCATTTAGCCGTATCATCACTTTGCAATTCTTTGTCCATGTAGCTTGTATCTTGTTCTGTTTCCTCAGAGTGCGTGTCTTGCAATGTCGGCGTTCTTTTTTGTAAGATGTTCATTCAGGTATACCCCCGTTCCCTTCAGCTTCTTTGCCTGCTTCAGTAACTCGGTTTTATGCTTGCGATTCATAAACCAAACAACTATGGCGGGCTTCGCTCTGCTGTTTCTTTGTGGAAGGGTATGACAGGCCACAACATTATCGCAGTGGATGTACATATGTTTACTTTCAAAAAACTTGATTACTTGATTTTCCAGCGTTTGAAGTTCCTCTGGCAGGGCATTTTCACCAACTTTGTCTCTGGCCAATGCACTAGCATACGTTCGATGTTTTGTTCTCCAGTCCGCTTTTAATTAAATCCTCCATTCTTGTGTATTGTTCCAAATCATCAATCCTTCTCTCTAGTCCTTCCATTCTCTTATCTTTCTCTTTCACAAGGTTCTTCAGTTGTTTGACTTCATCCAACAGATCAAGTAGCATAGCTTGTTGTTTAGCAACTTTGCTCAATTCATCCGACATGAAGTTTAGAGATTTCCTAATGTCCTCCAACTCTTCCTCAACTATGCTACTGATTTTCTTCGGTGGCATTTTGTTTAGTTTTTTGTTTCGTTTCAGTACAAAATATATATATGTATATATATATATATATATATATATATATATATATATATATATATATATATATATATATATATATATATATATATACACAACCCGAATTCCGGAAAAGTTGGGATGTTTTTGTAATTTTAATAAAATGAAAACTAAAGGAATTTCAAATCACATGAGCCAATATTTTATTCACAATAGAACATAGATAACGTAGCAAATGTTTAAACTGAGAAATTGTACACTTTTATCCACTTAATTAGCTCATTTAAAATTTAATGCCTGCTACAAGTCTCAAAAAAGTTGGCACGGGGGCAACAAATGGCTAAAAGAGCAAGCAGTTTTGAAACGATTCAGCTGGGAGAACATCTAGTGATTAATTAAGTTAATTGATATCAGGTCTGTAACATGATTAGCTATAAAAGCTTTGTCTTAGAGAAGCAGAGTCTCTCAGAAGTAAAGATGGGCAGAGGCTCTCCAATCTGTGAAAGACTGCGTAAAAAAATTGTGGAAAACTTTAAAAACAATGTTCCTCAACGTCAAATTGCAAAGGCTTTGCAAATCTCATCATCTACAGTGCATAACATCATCAAAAGATTCAGAGAAACTGGAGAAATCTCTGTGCGTAAGGGACAAGGCCGGAGACCTTTATTGGATGCCCGTGGTCTTCGGGCTCTCAGACGACACTGCATCACTCATCGGCATGATTGTGTCAATGACATTACTAAATGGGCCCAGGAATACTTTCAAAAACCACTGTCGGTAAACTCAATCCGCCGTGCCATCAGCAGATGCCAACTACAGCTCTATCATGCAAAAAGGAAGCCATATGTGAACATGGTCCAGAAGCGCCGTCGTGTCCTGTGGGCCAAGGCTCATTTAAAATGGACTATTTCAAAGTGGAATAGTGTTTTATGGTCAGACGAATCCAAATTTGACATTCTTGTTGGAAATCACGGACGCCGTGTCCTCCGGGCTAAAGAGGAGGGAGACCTTCCAGCATGTTATCAGCGTTCAGTTCAAAAGCCAGCATCTCTGATGGTATCGGGGTGCATAAGTGCATACGGTATGGGCAGCTTGCATGTTTTGGAAGGCTCTGTGAATGCTGAAAGGTATATAAAGGTTTTAGAGCAACATATGCTTCCCTCCAAACTACGTCTATTTCAGGGAAGGCCTTGTTTATTTCAGCAGGACAATGCAAAACCACATACTGCAGCTATAACAACAGCATGGCTTCGTCGTAGAAGAGTCCGGGTGCTAACCTGGCCTGCCTGCAGTCCAGATCTTTCACCTATAGAGAACATTTGGTGCATCATTAAACGAAAAATACGTCAAAGACGACCACGAACTCTTCAGCAGCTGGAAATCTATATAAGGCAAGAATGGGACCAAATTCCAACAGCAAAACTCCAGCAACTCATAGCCTCAATGCCCAGACGTCTTCAAACTGTTTTGAAAAGAAAAGGAGATGCTACACCATGGTAAACATGCCCCGTCCCAACTATTTTGAGACCTGTAGCAGAAATCAAAATTGAAATGAGCTCATTTTGTGCATAAAATTGTAAACTTTCTCAGTTTAAACATTTGCTATGTTATCTATGTTCTATTGTGAATAAAATATTGGCTCATGTGATTTGAAAGTCTTTTAGTTTTCATTTTATTAAAATTTAAAAAACGTCCCAACTTTTCCGGAATGCGGGTTGTATATATATATATATATATATATATATATATATATATATATATATATATATATATATATATATATATATATATACTTATTAAGATTTCAAGTAAACTACAACTGCACAGTCAATACAATTAATCTAACTTCTTTTTAACAAGCTAGAATTTTAGTTTAATTAATTTTCCAGGACCTGGAACCAGCCATTATTAGCCTAATTTTTTTAATTATTTTTTTATTTTTATTTTTATTTTTTAGCAAAGACAACCATTTAAAACAGTTTGCGCGTGACAGCAAAAATGGTTTTCATGAAATCTATTTTTACAATTTTAGCCAGAAAAAAAAATATATATATATATATATTTGCTTTGCAGTTTATTCCCGTTTCCCCATCTTCCTGCCCCAGAAGCAGCACTATTAAACGTTATTTATCACATTTCTATCGTTTCCAGCAGTGTGTTCTTGTTTGAGCTGTGCAACTGATACAGCAGCTCTTAATGGCTCCAGATAAACTCTGTGGATGTGTTTGTGTGAGTGGTAATGCACTCTCATTTAAATCTTATCTTGCTTCCAGACACAAATTTCTCCCAGTGGTGTTTTTTACGCATGTCCCATATGGCTTGGTTCTTGAATCATTACCGTCGTATATTACAATTTATACTATATGTCAGTAAATAATCCCAGTATTCACATTTCCCACTAGAAAATTGTTTTGCTGAAATAAAACCTCTCATGATTAAGGCATAATTATCCTCAGATTTAGCAGGCTGTTGTTTCTCTCTCTTATTTTCTGTATTTTTTTCCAGAAGGTTTTCTTTTTTTTTTTAGAGAGTTTGAGTTGTACTATACAGTATAAGTATGTACTATATCTTACTTGGTTAATTTCAGAAAATAATGTCATGTGTCTGCTATATGTGTCCTGATTTCTGCCCAATCTAATTACAGGATACACACTACCCTGCCTCTGTCATTAGTTTGAATGACTTTGAATTTCTTGGTCATTTTGTTCCAAATATTTATTTATTTACTAATTAATTATTATTATTATTATTTTTTTGGAATATAAATAAATGAAAAATTAATTTGAGACAAAATGACAAAGTAGTGTAATTTTGTATTTAAATAGAATTTATAAAAACCTGTAAATAAATAAACAAACAAATGCATGCACAAAAAATTTGTGTTTTTCATAATTTAAAAAAATAAAAATAAAAAAAACATGGAATTATCTTATTCTTATTTTTTCCTACTTTTTTTTTTTTTTTTGTAAAGTCTAAAGCATACATTTTATTTGTATGCAATGCTTTTCTACATTGATTAAAAAATAAAAATAACTACTACTACCAATAAAAAATAATTTTGTATATATATTTGTGTTCACCACGAAATGTCAGTTAAAATAAAGAGTTCTGGCATACATCACTGGGTGGGATTGCCAGGAAGCATTTGGAGGGTCATGTGAATAAGAAGAACGTCCTCTTACACGAGTGCTATTCACTAAATCTGTAGTGAAGTGAACTAAACAACCTTCTGGTCATAACATCAATCTTTGAGTAATGAATAATCTGGCTGTTCTGTGGGAAAATGATTATGTGCAACCAGTTTATCCGGGAAATATCACACAGTGTGACCCATATTAATTTATGTGAACATCTTTCCATATGTTATATTACTAAAATATATACCTCAATATCCAAACGTTGTCTTTTGTGGTATTTAAATTATAAAGAGAATGCTGGTGTCGAGTAAAATACCATGTAATGATCTTATAAAAACATAAAGCCGTAAATAAAGAACTGACATATGATCTCAGATTTCATAAACATGCCAGAACACACCAATATTATATCAGTTAAGGAAGATTGAAGAAATACTATACAGTGCATGGCAACTTTTTCAAATGTTCACACATCAAATAGCAGAATGGAATGTTTAGAAATCAAATACCACACGCAGCTTTTAATTTGCCAGTTCTTAAATTATTACTCAAAATCTTAAAATATATGTTTAGAGGCTTGCAAACTGCAGAGTACCTGACCTTAAAGCATTTAAATATTCGAACTGTCAACAAGTTTGGAATTCTTATAAACTAAATACATAAATTCTGGCAGTATCACTTGTAATAATAAATTGGTTAGAAAACTAGACATGAATTCAAGAATTTTGCTTTTAAATTATGTTTCGTCTGATCCTTATTACATGTAACATGAATGTTGCAAGGCTAAAACAAATGTTACACTACATTTTTTCATTATTATTATTATTTAGTTCATTTTATTTCATTCTTTTTTTGGCAATAAAATCAGATAACTGTCTTTTTAAAGCTTATTATTTAACAGAGTAACATTATATAAGTGTAATAGTTATATAAGTATAATATAAACATAGCAAGATATTGACAAAGACAAAAGTTTGCACCACAAGGATGTGCTGTTTTATTTAAAATCAAAGCTAAATACACATAGAAACAGCACATCCTTGTGGCGCGGAGGACAAAGAAGAGCACACGCAGCACGGTGATATGGAGTGACACAGAGGAGACCGTTGACAAAGGAATTAAAAGTTGTTAAGTTGTCATTTTTGTTTTCTTCATTTACAAAAATAGTTCCCGTCGCTTCATATAACCCAGATTGCACATCTAATGGAAGATGAAGTATTCCGACGACGACTTTTCATACCTTTTATGGACCTTGACACTGTTATTTACTTGGCAGTGTATGGGACAGTCTCAAGCCTCCAGGTTTTCATCCAAAATATCTTAAATTGTGTTCCGAAGATGAACAGGGCTTTTACGGGTTTGGAACGACATGGAGGTAAGTGTTTAATGACAAAATTTTCATTTTAGGGTGGAGTATCCATTTAAGCTTTAACCCTTATTCTTATGCCCACTGTATGCGTTTTTGTGTGTACATTAGACTAGTTTAAGTGTTTATAAAGTTTATGAAGTTGATAAAGTCTTACTTATATCAACACTTGAGGTTGTTCATTGTTTGCTCATATCTGGGGTCCCTAATCATGCAGATTTTTGCTACATGCTCTGAATAATATTGTACAGTAGTAAGAAAGTTATTTTCCTTAACCAGGAAATTAACGTTCTTAGAATTGACAGATAGTTGACACTGAGATGTCAAGTAAACATTTTAGCAGATCTTCTAAATATTTATAATTAATCATAACTAGTTATGATTAATTAGTCATATTCCCCAATTTGAGCTGATTCGCTACATGTCTACAGCCAAAACAAAATCACAGAACCTTTCAGACATGTATCAAGAGGAAAGCACACATACATCAGACCAAATGAAGGATGGAGGTTTCGTTCATATCAAGAGCTTCTGATTGAGGTGTGTTAAGTCAATCAGTGTCAAGCTCAAGCCAAAGGAATCACAACTGTAATTTCCATCAGTACTGCGATTTTTCTGTTTTGATGAAAACTGAGAGGAAATGGAACCAAAAGAACATTCTCTGAGGAGAGAAATACATTCAAAGCTTCCTTTGACGTTCTTTGAAGTTAGATTTGACGCTGCTACGCTCATCATCAATGGTTTTTTTGGAAGAGAAAATCAACACACATGGGTTCAGCCTTCAGGTGTATGACAAATGAAAATGTTGTTTAAATATTATTAAGAGAACAGCGAGCTGGCATTGGTAAAGCGCTCAGTATTAGACGTGTACCATAATTAGATTTTCATATGGCTTGTTTCTTCACAGATAGCCATGTGTGCCGGCCCCCGCAGCCATCCCAGCAGGCACAGTGCCTCTGATTCAATATAAAGAGTGCACACTAATCTGCCTGTTCAGCTCACTATTTCCAATGTGTCCATATTTTTTCAAGTTTGTGCTGTCTATAAATTGGTACAAATGTGGGACTGTTTCTGTTTACAGAAACCCTGTTCCTGCCTGAGAAAGAAAAAGAAAATATATATAATAATAATTATAATGTATATCCAACACTAAAATAGACAAGCAGAGACAAAAATGGTCGCATTAGTGATAAAGATGGCAAGTTTTCAGAAAGCCTCTTCAAGGTTTCATGGCTGGTCAACTGCTTTATGGAGGATTTAGATCTTGGTACTAAGCTCAAACTCCTGTTAGACAATTAGGTGACATGATTTTCACATATGAGTGAAAGCTAAAATAACATAATTGACATTTAAAGGAAATGGAAAACCAGAGATGGCACCTTATTCAATAATCTATCTCCTCTGTGGGAAAATGATTGTGAATGAAACCAGATTCTACTGGAAATTTCACACAGTGTGACCCAAATGAAATCATTTATTAAGTAATATTCCAGAATAATATACCTTCAAAGTTGTTTTTCTGTGGTATTTAAATGACTAAAGGCCAATATGAAAGAATAGGCTTTATATAAAGAATTGTCATGTGACCTCAGATTTAATGTATTTCATGCAAACTGAAACAATATCAGAGCATATAACAACATTTTTGCATCAAGTGCAAAACTGGTTAAAACATGCAGTAAATAATAAACAGATACCAGTAAATTGAATACCAGTTCTATATAAATCATGCTGCATGATTCGTTTAAATACTCTCCTCCCATCTGAAAGAGAAACTCCTACAAATACATATATAATAAGGTCAGCAATTTTTATCTTCAAAGGCAATTTTCAACAATTTCATTATTTATTTTTTTTTTTTTACTAAGCTTCTTAAAAGGATCATAAATTGTCTTTGTTTTTGTTTATGTACTTTTGTTTATTTTTTTGCACTGTTCTCTGAGTTCCAATTATAATCAAATAATAAGATTATTATTTTTTTATTGTTATTTAGAAGTAATAAACTATTTTCTTTCAAAAAACTATGTCCCGCTTTTAACCCCCCTCATCAGAATGCTCTGTTTGAATGGGCATGGCATATTGTAGAATCAGAAATGAATGCCCACTGCTACGAAAAAAATTGTGCCTTTTTTTGTAAACGAATCCGCTTTAAAATGAGTGAACTAGACTAGTTTTCTGCTTAAACCTGCACGTTCGCCTCACTCATAAACACTACATTTAAACACCACACGCTGTTAATTTAGCTGTAATCAGAACATTTACCCATCAAATAATGAAATGGAATGATTAGAAATCATAAAACCACGCCTGATTATTATATATTTTTTTTTCAATTGCTATTTCTTAAACTATTATCTTAAGCAATCTTATGCTGCTTCAATCCATCTATGAATCTTCTGAAGTTGCTATAAAATGTGTATAAAATATGTTTGAAGTATTTTACCCCTTGTGAAAATCAACAACAACATCAATAAATAAATAAATAAATAAAAACCTACACTTTTGCATTGAAAATAATACTTATCAATATACTTTATAAATATTCTTGAGTGTAAACTTAAAGTAATGTTTTTTGGACACTTAACTTTTACTTAATATTTTTTGGACACTTAATAATTGCTATTAAATTAAAATGTATTGTAAATTAAATGTATATTGAATGCAATTAGCTAAACATACAGTATGAAGTATATAATGGATATAATATATAAAGTATAAACATTTGAGTATAATAATGAAGTTGCAATTTATTACATTTTAAATATAACATTTTTATTGTAATATTGAATAATAGTTGAAATTATAATCAAGTACTAAATGTGCTTTAGTATGTTAGTCAACACTTTAAAAGAACAGTATTTGTTTTTTCCAAGAGACATAATGGTAGCTTAATTTGTTACATATTTAGAGACATGCTAATAACTACTAAAACATTTTTGCAAAATAACACAACCCAGACTCGAACAAAATTTCCCATGTGCAAAACCTGCCTGGCCAGTTTCCAACAATTTAGGGTTGATTTCTGGTCTGCCGGTTATATGGGTGCTTCAAAATCTGCAGAGAGTAAATGCAAAACAGGCTCTCCAGTGTTTGACCTTTGACCCAGTTTCGGCTGACTAAAGTTCTGCTGGGCTTCAGTGACTGCCTGTAATGTGTGAGGGAGGGTGTTGATCAGGATAGCAGCAGTCCTCCCCTGGTGTCCCATCACTGCTGTCCCGGGCTGACACTTTCTTATAGTGTCTGTGCTTAATTAGAGAAAGTGAGCTGAGGCTTGAGTCGGGGGAACTGTTGTGTCTGGAAAGGGAGGGTCGATAATATTTACTTGAGTGGTCTGCTTAAACTTTTATTAAATGTGCCACCAAACGCCCTCTCAACATTACTCTGCCATGCCAACCTTGACTGGGAGGAGTCTGGATCCTGGATCTTGGGAGGCTCAAGGATAAACCTCAGTTCAAAGAATCAGACAGAGTTTTCGACAAAAGGCTCTGTACACTCAAAAAAAAAAAAGGTACCAAACTGTGCTAACACATTATGTACACTTTAGGTACAATATGTACTTTTAAAGTACTATTATGTACCTTTAAGGCACTACTATGTGCCATTTGGGTTTACATAAGGTACGAAGATGTACCTTTAGACAGGTTCTCTCTCTTTCTCTCTCTCTCTCTCTCTCTCTCTCTCTCTCTCTCTTAAAGACACTCTGGGCATCTGTGGGAGAGAATATATATTAAGAGTTTGGTTCCAAAACGCAATAAATCCATTTTGATTAATTTGAGTAAAAAGGTTTTTTCTTTTTGTTTGTTTGTTTTTTATCAAGGAAGTGGCAAGATGAAAACCAATATTTTCTGTTTTAAACTTTCACATAGCAACTTTAGGTTATATTAACAAATCCAGATTTTGATTTTCAAAGTTTTATTACAAAATTCTAATTTCTTCCCCCAAACTGCGATAAATTCATGATACTTTTTCTCAAAATGCAATTAATCCAATGAATCAATATGAAATTTATTTTTCATGAAACTGATGAAAATACACAAAATAGTAAGCTGATCCACAAATGACAGGCTCTGAACTTGGTCAATACTAATCTTAAGCTTCAGGCACTGAACTAAAAACACATTCATCAGCCATCGCTCTCAAAATGAATTCAACGGGTCATCTTGTTAATGCTATAAATTAATTACAGCAATAAAATAAAACTTCATCATGAACAAGAATATTAACAATACACCTTAGACCACAAAAATTCCGAAATGACATTTCCCTTACACTCATCTTCCAAAAGTGCATTCATCTTTGCCATGTTACACTCATTTAGTTGACTAGTGCTATGTGCTTCATTAACAAAAACATAAATGGCATTAATAAAAACACTAACACTGACAAGCTACACAATATTGTGTTCATAATCGAATGCGATTCATCTAATGAATGTGATATAGCATACCTTGTCAGTGATCTGTGAGACTGCTGTTTGTCATTGTATGGGAAAGAAGGGAGAAAACATGACCTAATAACTTTGCAAATATTGCATTTTGAATAAAATTAAAAGTTATATATATATATATATATATATATATATATATATATATATATATATATGTGTGTGTGTGTGTGTGTGTGTGTGTGTGTGTGTGTGTGTGTGTGTCTGTGTGTAAAGATAATTTGACCTCTTTAATGGGGCTAAAAATGTTCCACCCATTTGTTAAAAATGTGATGGGACTAAATACTTGTAAGATAGTTCAAATTCAAATTTTGAAACATTAAAAAGTGATGTTTCATCTGATGTCATAAGGCTGGCAAACAACATAACTGTAAAAACAGTAATAGGCTTGAAACCAAAATTGGACACACACACACACACACACACACACACACCTCTTAATTTAGAGATGCTTAATTAGAAGTATTTTCAGTTGTGTACGGCAGAGTTCCCTTTCATTCGGTCACTGTCAACGTCAATTGGGATCTCCCTTAGAGAGACCAATCTACTTTGAGTGTAAACTAAATGAGCCAATGTGCATTGGCATGCGATGATTGCATCCAGCTGCCACTGATCGCAGCACAAGTATAACTAGGCAGAAGGTGCAACGCATACTCAGCTCTTCGATTCGGAGCTGAGCAGTTACTGTATATTGTTCTGCTCCTCACTGATACAGAGTGAAAACTCAATGACTTTCACCTCACTCTTGGGAAGCTCTGGTGTTGGTGGTACAGTGCTTCAGCAATGGTGGTTTCTTTCTGTGTTGAGTGGGTTGCACACATCAGGCTGCACTATCCCCAGTTTGTGTTGCATACAGCCATCTCCCTCTAAAAGAGCAATTTCTAAAAAACATTCACGGGTGGATGTATTTTTTAAATATTCCCTTCAACCTGTTCGTTTATGGATGTGGTCATTAGCTGGTGCTGGGTGATGGTCACGATTGCTGCCTCACTTGTCTTGGCATTAAGCACGCTGAGGCGGCGTTTGTGGACAAGTCATACTCTTATTGCGGGAAAATGACCATCACAGTTGTGGACCAGGCTCCGTTTCCTGCAAAGGCGTGCCTCTTCCTAGATCTAGTGTTCCCCCTGGCAAAACCTGGTCTTACAGTAATGGTCCCCACCCCAGTGCCTTTCTTCCCAGAAGTGCATGATGAGCTCACTGGGTTGTGGACAGCACCTTTTACTGCCAGAAACCCCCCTGGTGGCTCATCCTCCCTCACCACCCTTGATATTGGGGCAGCGCGGGGTATACAAAGGTCCCTCTGGTGGAGCGTTCAGTTGCGATGCAATTGTGTCCAAATACCACTGTCACCTGGTGGGGCAAGCCGTCTTTCCCCTCCCGGGCCTCTAAGTACTCATTGGCCCTGACAGGCAGTGCTTATGCGGCCTGTGGAGAAGCTGCCTCTGCCCTACACGGGGTTGTTGCAGGTCCATCAGGCCAATGCACTGAAGGACCTGCATGAGGTGGGCACGACCTGGAAGTTCTTAAAGAGCTCCATACTGTTATTGACCTTGCGCTATGGGTGATGAAGGTCACTGCGCGGTCTTTGGGCTATGCGATGTCCACTATGGTCCAGGAATGCCATATCTGGCTGTGTCAGGCTGACCGACAAGATTCAGTTCTTAAATGCCTCCATGTCCCAGACTGGCCTCTTTGGCGATGAATTGGAGAACTTTGCCCAAGTTCTCCACCGCTTAGAAGCATACAGAGGCCACCAAACACATCCTGCTCTACGTGCAGCTGCTGCCTGCACCCGTCCGGCATTGCTACAGTCTGATCTTTGCTGAGGGTGATCTTTGCCCCGCCAGTCCAGGCCCCCACCAAACCTGGTGGCAAGTGGAAGAGACAGAGGCACTGAGACGGGCGACCTAGAGATGGAGAGAGCTGCTCTTCAGGAGATGGTGAACGCACCACTCCCTCCCCCAGAGGAGGGCCAGGTGGAGAATCTTTTGTGTCTTTTTTTTTTTTTTTTTTTTGCCATTGACTTCAACGTGAAGGGTACCCAAAATCTCAACAAATGAGCAGCTTCTTCTATCTCTGGGTCCCCAGATGGGACAGGGAGTTGTGGATGGGCCAGTCTCAGATTACACTCACCTTCCTCTCTCACAAGTGAGCAGTTCATGTGTGCAATCAAACTTATTACTCACGCATCCTCTGCACAAATGCAGGTAAGTGTTGGCCACACGCAGAGCCCCCTTTGGATAGTCTATGAGATTCCAGGTCTGGGTCCCTGCATTCCTCTTCGTTGCCCCACTGCAGGTACATTGGTGGTCCTGTTGGTGCCACTTGTACGGTATCTGGGAGCGTGGCTAGCACTCCCCAGGCTAGCTCCTTCACATCGTCTGATTCGGTTTTGCGATTCAATTCACCCAGCGTCCTCCCAAGTTCAGAAGTGTCCACTTGCAGATGCCCCTGTCTTACATGCAGTCCTACTGGTGAAGCATGCGATAGAGCCAGTCCCTCCAGATGATATGAAGACGGGATTTTACGGCCCTTCGGGTGCATCTCGCCCGGGTTTGGTCTCAGTTATGTATGTAACTCTCATTCACTGATGGAAGGAAGGGAGACATCACATCCCATTGCCACAGCTGCTGTACCACCACTGAGCGACTGTTTCACTGGCTCGTCTCCTAAGAGAAAACCTGAGTATGCATTGCACCTGCTGCCTAGTTATACCTGCACTGCGATCAGCCGATCGGTCAATGCGATCGGTCTCCATTCCCTCCTTTAGGGATTGCGGGTTACATATGTAACTGGGATGTTTCAAAAGAAAAGGTGACAAATGAGCCAATCAATTACCTTTTTTGTAAAAAATATAACTAATTGTAAATATGATCATTTTATAAGCTATTTCTATATTTATTCTATATTTATATTTATTTTAAATGTAACATAAACTGATTTTCATCTGGGACAGGCAAAGAACTTACTAAATAAATAAACCAAAATGCTAAACTGCGATATACTGTGTAGTGCAATTGACATTATTATGACATATGAATCAATGAGTAAACTTCTCAATATTATCAAGCCTGGTAAGAGAACATTTTTAAGTTAAAGTCACGACCCTCACTGTCTGATTGACATGTTGCACCGTGTAGTTCTGTGAGATTTCCTGACCAATTGTTTCCATTGTCTCCTTTAAACAGGGTTTCATAGACCCTCCTACAAACAGGATATGGGATAACATCCTTCTCCATTCTTGTGAAAGTAGGCACCAAATAGAGTCCAACAATTCAGTTAAAAGAATTTCCGTTGTCCACAAATGCAACGTTTGGACTCTTGTGCATCTCTGCATCTTTTACAGAAGGTCACCAACACCGAGCAGAGACACTAATGCTAAACATAACAACACTGAAAGAATGTTCTAGAATGACAATGGAAGTGCTGTCAACAGGAAATGGGACAGAAATAGTTAGCCTGGGGGGGCTGTCTTGAAAGCTACACACCATTTCCTTTTGGCAAAATCCCAAATGTTCTCTTAAAGTGAAGACATACTATAGCTCACATTCATTGTATATATTCATTGTATTTTTTTGACCCCAAAAGCATCATTGTTGTTTAATGACCAAATGCCCAAAACACACAAAACGTTTTCCATAAAAAGTCCATCCTGAGACAAATGGCCATCGCTAGTATGGTGAAAGGTGGTGACAATTATAGGGGCCGATGGCTGAGGGAGGGCCCCCTGGTGATCTCAACCGACTGGCTGAGGTCAGCATAAAAAGTTGACGGGCCACTGCTGCGCATCGTCATGAAAGCTTATCATTTGCACAAGTTTTTAAGCCTTGCCAATTGAAACATTCAAAAGAGTTTAAGGCATTCAGAGAGCTGCATCTCATAGACAGCAACACCAAACTGAGTTCTCCTTTGCATCTCCTTCATCTGAATGAACAAATACAAATAGCAGTTTAAACATGCAAAGAGAAAAAAGATTTCAAAGAGTCCAATTCAGCACCCGCGAGCGGTGTTGTGTGTGCACAGGGTGTACGCAGAGAGATGTGTTGAAAAGTGCTTGAACACTGGATGCATTGTCTCTTAATGTGACCGCGCTTAATTTACTAACTGCTGTCGGTGTCCTTAATGTTAATTCAAGAAAATTAAAGAAAGAAAATCACTGAATGAATTACTTTGTAGTTCAACACAGTCAAACCAACAATTATTCAGACACCAGATACATTTTTGGATATATTTTTTATTTTTTTTGCAGGGCACTATAGTTCATTTATGTAATTGAGTATAGCAAAGTAAAGTAAATTGTGACATATTATACCCCAAAATTCTTCATACAGTGGACTACCAGTAACATTATTCTGACACTTTGACCTGACCATTTTTTTTAATTGCTAATGCAAACTTTTTATACCACAGACTGAACAAAATTAAGCATTGCTTGGTAATTGGTCAACAAAGTATTGATAGTTGTGTAAATGTTGTCATACTAACTGTTGCCTGAATTTTTGATTGATTGTAATCCATTACATATCTTTCTATCAAAGTTAGCTGACATTATCAAGATGAATTTGTTCTGACAAAGTTTAACCCTGAATTATTATTTTATTACCATTTTCTAAACCATAGCAAATAAACTGTGTTAATGTGAGAAATGTCGAAGGTGTCTCAATAAACTTTAGTTTGACTATATTTAATTTTACAGTAAAGACTATGCAGTGATATCAGTTTCTGTACCTGGACACCTACAATACAAACTTGAAAAAAAAAATCAACATTGTGTAAGTATGAATAAATCAACATTGTGTAAAAAGCATGAATAAATAAATAGAACAACATACAAATTAAACAATTTCAAACAGGGTCCACTGATACAACCTGCACTGGGGCCCCGCAAACCCCAGCTATGGCCCTGAGTGAATGTTCAAAGTCTGCATCCTCTGTTGTTTCACTTTCATTAAGATTATAAGTCTAATTGTATATCTCCTGCATGCAAAACATATCCAAATAAAATCAAAATAACACATTGAGTGTAAGTACCTGTTTGTTTATTCAGCCTTTAAAAGACTATTTTAGCTCTTCACAAGTCACATAATTAAGCAGTTTTTCTTTCTAGTCAGGCTTGGCCCAGCAGTTTTCCGAGTTCTAACCCATGTAGTTTAATATGACATTTATATGATGTTTGTTAAAGTGATGAGCCACTCACACCCCTTGGAGAAGATACATGAAGAGACATGTTCCATCTAAACCATTGTTTCTTGGTTGGATTTGGCTGAGAGGAAACCTGGTCCAGAGGCCCAGTAACAGGTGGTGGACATGTGTGCTGAAATTGAACTAAGATTTACTTACTTAGATATTTAGATTTGAACAACACTATTCAAATTGGGGGTAAACTACAAGACGGTTTTGGAGAAATATGATTTTAAATGGAACCAGAGGTATTTGGGAGTAAAAATTCCATACAAGGTATAAAATATACAAGTGTAACTATGATACTTTAGAAACTACTATAAGAAACAACTTTAAAATAAATTAATGCTTCCTTCTGCTGACCAGCTTTTTGAAGATGCTGATTTCATTTTCCAGCAGGATTTCACAACTGCCCACACTGCCAAAAGCTGAAATGACCATGGTGTTGGTGTGCTTGACTGGCCAGCAAGCACAATATTTAAGCATGTGCCTTAACGAATCTTAAGTAAACTTGTCCTTATTGTTTGAGCCATTGACCTCATCACTTGCTTCCTTTTTTCTTCAGCTGAAGCTATGAACTGAATCCACAGCACACACACACAAGTTAAGAGAGATATGTTTGCATTCAACTACACTCATGAGGGGATGTGAGAAACGTTTTGGAAGGTGATAAAACCAACCTTCACATCCTCACAGAATTTATTTTGGCTGGGTATAATGCAAAGTGCCATAGAGAATCTATGAGATATTATCAAGAGAAAAATGAGAAACAAGAAACCAAAAAATGAGGTTGAGCTGAAGGCCACTATCAAAGAAATCTGGGCTTCCATACCACCTCAGCAGTGCCACAAACTGAATTGAGGCAGTAATTAAAGCAAAAAAAGCCCCTAACAAGTATTGAGTACATGTACATACTTTCCAGAAGGCCAACAATTCACTACAAATGGTTGCTGCTGTGACTTTATAGGTAATATTTTTGTTGTCAAAAATGAACAAAAACACGCAATATTGTTGTAATGATTAAACCTTCCTATTCATCCGGAAGAAGGAGGCGGGAACCGGCGGACAATCAAAACAACATTTTAATAATAACAAAATTAACACAAAAACAGCGCACCAGCCCCTCACGGACGACTGGTGCGCGCAAATAAAACCCAAAACACAACTAAAAGCCCAGGCCTGGTCCTCTCTCGTCCTTCACTGTCGTCGCTCCAGTTTTATATCCTTCCATCTCCTCCATGGGCCTCGAGACCGGTGGGTCGAACAGGTGTAGTTCATCTCCAATCACTCCCCCGGCCTCGCTCCCATGTCCCTCGGCCCCGCCCCACTCGTCACAATTGTGTTTAAAATATAACACAATATTAACTTCTGTCAAAGAAACAGAAGTTAACAGGTGTGTCAACTAATGTGACTCACTCTGCTAAGGCACTGGTTTTGACCCTCTGAGGTCATGCGTTTGAATCCAGTGAGGTTAATATTATTGCAGGTTTTTGTAGTGTAGTGGTTATTACGTTCACCTCACACGCAAATGGGGTCACTTCATTTACAGTGATATCGTTGACTTGATTGTAAATGATTGCACAGATACGATTTAAATTGAACTGAGATGACCACATCACTGAATTCAATGATGAACTTTATCTTTGGGGCAGCTGTGGCCTAATGGTTAGAGAGCTGGACTAGTTACCAGAAGGTCACCGGTTCGAGTCTTGGTATATATATATATATATATATATATATATATATATATATATATATATATATATATATATATATATATTAGGGGTGTAACGGTTCACAAAATTCATGGTTCGGTTCGATACAATACACTGGTGTCACGGTTCGTTTAGGTACGGTTCGGTACGTTTTAGATACAGCAAAAAGAAAAAAATTGGCAGATAAATTTCCTTGATTTTTAAAAAAATGTTTTATTTATTAAAACAAACAAAGTATTTTTTTTTTTTTACATTGAACAATGATGGAGCTATTCTTTACCCATCTTCTAGTGTTTTCTTAGCAGCATACTGTATAAAACAAAAACAGCTCCTTATAAAAAAAAAATGAAAATGTTATATTAGTTATGAACAAATACAAAGATGTAACTTTTTATATGGAACTCTATAACTCTTTTTATTGAGTGTGTTTTTACTCAATTGGTTCTCTATAGGGCTTATGTTTTTTGGAACAAAGCAGGAATTACGGTCTGTCTGAAATGGGCTCGTGAAGGAATATTGTAATGGGGCTCAATTACATTAAGCATGTTCTTAAAACCTACGTTTTCCACTACAGAGTAAGGCGCTCGCTCACTCAGTATGCGCTGAAGGCTCGTTGCAAAATGGCTAATGCGTTTAACAGACCAGAAATAGAAGACCCTTCAATAACCAACAGGTCTGGTGTTTGGGTGCACTTTGGATTCCCTGTAAGCTATAATGGTGATGATAGAATCAATGGTAAATAGTAAGGTCTCATATCCGCGGCTATAACGTAAATGTAGCCTACCAATCGCCGTGGTGATGTCTTTTGCCCTGTTTGAATCCATTGGAAATGTCTGTCTAAATGCTGCGGGGATAGTTTGTTGCGTGTAGGTTTCTCCTTTTTTCCGTCTTTTCCCAGATACTGACACACTAAGGTGATGTCGGCATAAATAAATTGACATGTTTCAAGTATTCCCGCTGGTGTTTTTTTTTTTTTTTTGTATTCCCGCTGGTGTACCCTAGATGCGACATATCGTTGTTGTTTTTTTATCCACCACTCTCTTGCCATCACCATTGTAGCTTACAGGGAATCCAAAGTGCACCCAAACACCAGACCTGTTGGTTATTGGAGGATCTTCTATTTCTGGTATGTTAAAATCATTGGCCATTTTGCAACGAGCCTTCAGCGTGTATTACTGAGTGAGCGAGCGCCTGACTGAGTAGCCTAACATAAACATATAAGTTGGTGTTTTTTTCTTCTTCGGGGGTGTCAGGGGCGTTGCCTGTTACGTCGTTTGGGTTATCGGGCTACCTTGTTGAACGCATATCATTATATTTCACAATTTTTTTATTTTCCAAATATAATTAATTAGTCCAACGAACCGTTCGGTCCATAATGCGTACCGAACCGATAGCCTCGTACCGAACGGTTCAATACGAATACGCGTATCGTTACACCCCTAATATATATATATATATATATATATATATATATATATATATATATATATATATATGAAGATTTGAACAACACTGCTTTCTAATGCCTGCCCAAAACACCAGAGTAAAAATGGCAGTGTGTTTCCATTATAGATATTGTTTTCTCAAACTGTGAAACACTGCACAGAAATAAATCTAATAAATTTATTAATTTACTCAATGGATGAATGCATCAAATGAAATGCAAGTATAGGATGCAAGAATGCATCGAATGAATGCATAGCATGAATGCATGCATATAACGCATGAATTAATGTTTCAAATGTGTCAAATAAACCAATGTATTGCATTGAATGAATGCATGCATGCATGAATGAATGCATAGAATGCTTCGAATGAATGAAGGAATGAATGCATTCAATGAATGAATGTATCAAATGAATTAATGCATGCACCTAATGCATTGAATTATTGCATGCATTGAATGAATGAATCAATGAATTCATTAGTTAATGCATCGAATGCATGTAATGACAGCATACATCTCATAAATGAATGCATGGATCGATGCATAGAATGAATGAATGCATGCATCAAATGAATGAATTAATTAATTAATGAATGCATGCGTGCATACACGCAGGCATTGAATGAATGGATGCTAGCATTGAATTGAACTGTCTAACTGTCAAACTGTTGACCTTACAATGTCACAACATCAAAAATTTATATACTTTTATACTCCTATTGCTTATACATTTACACCATAGTAGAATCATCCTTGTTTATATAAACATCTCAAACAGAGATGCAACTTCCAAACATTGTACTAGTGCTAACAGTAATATTTGCATTCAGTATCGATAGACAAATTGTTTGTTACTGGAAACGATTAAATCAAGCCTAGCTGAGATATGGACATACATATACAAGTATACATGAAATAAATCATTATTCTCTTGGATTTAGGCTTGCCACAACAAATTACACATAAAATTAGACATATTTAGTTCTGTTTTCATGGCACAACATGAAACTCAACATTAAACATAGTGGAATTACATTCTAAATTGTTATATCAATCATTTTTCAGTTCAGTGAACCACATGGATTATCTATAAATATATGCATGAATTTTAAAACCTCAACATCCATCATACCAAATGAATATGATTAATTTTAAAAGAGACAAAATCATAGCCGAAGTAGTGGTTAATTATCTTCTCGTTTCCAGTGTCTTTCCAATCATTTCCCCCAACCTCTCTTTCCTGTTTGGGTTAATAAGGTCAAGGGTTTTTTTTTTTTTTTTTTTTTTTTTTTTTTTGGAAGACTGTCTCTGACAAGATAGGCTATAGTTTTTAGAAAAATTTACTTTAATCTAGGCTCAGCAATTTCCATAAACTAGAAGACTGGCTTCCAACTATAGCACAGATTGTTGTGGAATAGTGACCCTGAAGTGTGTGGATATTTGCTGTAATATCTCTGAATTGTCACTGTTCATCAACCCATGCTGACTAGGAAGGCCACACAAATATAATCACTTTCTTTGAAGATCTGTGGACCTGGGATTTGGTCTCTAATTGCCTTTCATGTTGGTTTATGGGTCGTAACACTTGGCTTGATATGAGCCATCCGAAGATAATGCATCATAGTAACACTACCCAATAAAACATTCCAGTCACTGTCCATTACAGATAAAATGTCAGGCATCAGCAGCTATGCTAACAACCTCTTATGAGCCCCCGGTTAAAAGTGGTTGTAAATATTTTCAAAACCTTGATGGCTGGAAAAGGACAGAGAAAAAGATGTGTCCTTTGTCATTAACATAACACATAAAAGTTACAAAGGAAGATTGCCAAACAAGTCATTCTGCCACTAAACAGAAAGCTTTCATAATGGTGATAGCATATAAATGCTTCCCATATTCAATGCCAGGAAAACAACATAATGTTTCAGTGGGAAATTATAAGATGCATAGTCACCCAAGCTTGTACTTGTTTTGCCTGTATCCTTTTAATATTTCACTTTCATGTGGCACTTTCAATAAATGGATAAATAATGGAAAAATATTTTCTTTACAACATGAACATTATGACAAGATGACAATTAAATATAATGCTTATGGTAGAAGTTTTTTCTTTTTTTTTGTACTAAATGTCTTATGTGAAGATTTTCCATATAATGTACATTATTGTTGCTCTTCTATGCCCTGCCTTTCTGAAAAAAAAAAACATTGTTTTTTACAAAGCTTATAGTTCTAAAAAAGTGAGGTGTATGCTGAGAGGCCAGGTATGCAGTGTGTTGTGATTGGCTGAATGCCTCAAGCGTGTGATGGAAATGTTAGGCCTTCACCATACTGTGATGCCGTGTCCCAGCAGAATGAGACAAAACCAATAAAACCATTTGTTGGATCCAATTTGGAGATAATTACTGATTATAATGACTTTTACTGTGTTTTTGTGTTGCAAATTGTGCAGCATAAATATAAAACCATGTCTGCATTTGTGATTGGAGAAAATACAAGCGCTATTCTTCACTGCTCAAAACTCACGTTTGAATAGCCAGTGGCAAATTCTTTAAATTAAAAAAACATACTTACAGGCTGTGAGTCAGAAGCTCCAGACTGTCTTTGCAAAGTTGGAGCTGCCCCACTTTATAGAAACAGCCTTTGTGCCACATGCATTGTAGGCTACTGGTTCAAGAAACAGTCCTCATGATACAATTTGCTGCAAACACCAATATTTGGGTTGATTGTTCTGGAACAGTGTTGTAAATACAACTTAACCACTGATTTCGAGTTGTGTCCTCTTTTGCAAGGCCAAAAAAAAAATTGCTTTCACAGTGAAACACAGTTTCTCGACGACATGGTGCCGGAGACAACAGTGAGAATTAAAGTTACGTCTTCTTTCTTTGCGTGAACATTTGGGCTGTGTTATGCACATCTTCCCACATTGTGACATAGACATGTGGGGGCGTGTTAGAAAGAGCCATTTAAGCAAGGCGTGGTTGACTCAACTTTTATAAAGAATTTCTCTTTGGATTTGAGACTTTAGTCTTTGCAACTTTACAGATCATATTTATACACTCCAAAGAGAAAATGAAACATTGAAATCACAACATTTGACCCCTTTAATACATGAAGAAATTTAGCTAATTTAGTGTAAAGTGTCAATCAAACAAACAAATGGAGTAATCATAAACAGTGGGTATGGAAAGTTTTCAGACCCCCTTAAATTTTTCACTCTTTGTTATATTGCAGCCATTTGCTAAAATCATTTAAGTTATTTTTTTTTCTCATGAATGTTCACACAGCACCCCATATTGACAGAAAAACACAGAATTGTTGACATTTTTGCAGATTGATTAAGAAAAATGTTATAAAAGAAAAACTGAAAAATCACATGGTCCTAAGTATTCAGACCCTTTGCTGTGACACTCATATATTTAACTAAGGTGCTGTCCATTTCATCTGATCATCCTTGAGATGGTTCTACACCTTCATTTGAGTCCAGATGTGTTTGATTATACTGATTGGACTTGATTAGGAAAGCCAAACACCTGTCTCTATAAGACTTTACAGTTCACAGTGCAGATCTGGCCAAGGTTACAAAAAAAATTCTGCTGCACTTAAGGTTCCTAAGAACACAGTGGCCTCCATAATCCTTAAATGGAAGACGTTTGGGACGACCAGAACCCTTACTAGAGCTGGCCGTCCGGCCAAACTGAGCTATCGGGGGAGAACAGCTTTGGTGAGAGAGGTAAAGAAGAACCCAAAGATCACTGTGGCTGAGCTCCAGAGATGCAGTCGGGAGATGGGAGAAAATTGTAGAGAGTGAACCATCACTGCAGCCCTCCACCAGTCTGGGCTTTATGGCAGAGTGGCCCGACAGAAGCCTCTCCTCAGTGCAAGACACATGAAAGCCCCCATGGAGTTTGCTAAAAAAAAACCTAAGGACTCTGGTCTGAGATCAAGATGAGACCAAGATAGAACTTTTTGGTCTTAATTCTAAGCGTTATGTGTGGAGAAAAGCAGGCACTGCTCATCACCTGTCCAATACAGTCCCAACAGTGAAGCATGGTGGTGGCAGCATCATGCTGTGGGGGTGTTTTTCAGCTGCAGGGACAGGACAAATGGTTGCAGTCGAGGGAAAGATGAATGCGGCCAAGTACAGGGATATCCTGGACGAGAACCTTCTCCAGAGTGCTCAGGAACTCAGACTGGGCCGAAGGTTCACCTTACAAAAAGACAATGACCCTAAGCACACAGCTAAAATAATGAAGGAGTGGCTTCACAACAACTCCGTGACTGTTCTTGAATGGCCCAGCCAGAGCCCTGACTAAAACCCAATTGAGCATCTCTGGAGAGACCTGAAAATGGCTGTCCACCAACGTTTACCATCCAACCTGACAGAACTGGAGAGGATCTGCAAGGAGGAATGGCAGAGGATTCCCAAATCCAGGTGTGAAAAACTTGTTGCATCTTTCACAAAAAGACTCATGGCTGTATTAGATCAAAAGGGTGATTCTACTAAATACTGAGCAAAGGGTCTCAGTATTTGTCAGCAAAATTATGTGTTATTCTGTCAATATGGGGTGCTGTGTGTACATTAATGAGGAAAAAAATGAACTTAAATGATTTTAGCAAATGGCTGCAATAAACAAAGAGTGAAACATTTAAGGAGGTCTGAATACTTTCCGTACCCACTGTAATTTACCTGTGTTGGAAAATATTAAGCATGTGCCCTAACGAATCTAAAGCAAACTGGTCCTTATTGTTTAAGCCATTGACCTCATTACTCATTTCCTTTTTTCTTGTGTCCTATCAACTGAATCCACACCACACACGCAAGTTAAGAGAGATATGTTTGCATTCAACTTCACTCATGAGGGGATGTGAGAAATGTTTGGGAAGGTGATAAACCAACCTTCACATCCTTGCTGAATTTATTTTGGCTGGGTTTAATGCAAAGTGCCAGTCTCATATAATGCAATTGTTTGTAATATGCAGCTGCCTTTTCTCAACGTTTGCCATTTTCATTGGTGATACACCTAGATTTTTTTGTGAGTTTTTGTGTCAGAAGATACCATATCTTGTGTAATCCTCTCTGATGCTGAGCCTTGGAAAACCACCAGACATTAATGATCTGAGAGAATCTTATTTCACACTTAGTTGGACATTAACAATAACATTTTCAAGTTTCAAAAAGTAAATAAGACTTCATAAAAAGTCTTATGAATTTGGAACGGAATGAGGGTCAGTAAATGATGACTTATTTATTATTTGCAGGTGTATTTAACCTTAAGAAAACTGGTAAGAGAGCCAACAACTTGCTTTTCTTAATCTAAATCAAGTTAGAGTTCTTTGGTAATTAAAGGAACAATATGTACGCTTTTGCCACTAGAGGGCGCATATTCAAAACAAACAAAGAAGCAAGTAGTAGTATTTGTTGTCTTTATCCCCACAACCGATGCATTCCAACGGGACTTGGGCAGAAATTATGATCTTGGATGAGCTAATGATTTATTAACGCAGTAGAATGAAGCAGGGTGAGGCTGAAAACCGTCGAAGTGAAACAAGGCGCTGAACGAGTGTGACACATGGCTCGAAATCAGAGGAGCTTCTATTATGCTACATTCGACTTGTGTAACGCAGCGCTGTTTTATCATACTAGATACATTTGACAGTTCTATTATAATGCTACTCTGTGCAGTCGTCACCTATCGTTATTAAAATGCATAACATATTAAAGCGTCTTTGGTGTTTCCATGTTTTCTACAAAACAAAACCAGAAATCGAGGGGTTCTGATGTCATTGGCAGGCGACACAATGACACAATGTCTATGTCATTAGTTAAAATTGCTTATTTCTCTGGATTTAAACATTCTTCGAAACATTTGGGATAATGTAAGTACACAAGTCAGCACAAATAACACTGTTATAGTGGTTTGGGGATATTTTTATAAAAAGAAAAAAAAAATACACATCTTACATTTTCAGAACTCAAAATGTTCTTGTTAGTCTAAAAATAACTTATATTGAAGAACTTATATTGCCAAAACAGCAACTTGTGGAATATACCACTCTATGATGTAATAGTGTGGATAAGCATCGATCTAACAGAAGAAGATCAAGATCTTTCTCTTCTCAGAAACCAAATGATCAAGATGGCTCCGAAGACAGCAAGATGCTGTGCAGTGCCAATTTGTGGAAAGAAAATTCCTTCTGAGCCCAACGTTAGGAAAGAGTGAATGAACTTTACTCTTTAATTAAATTCCAGTAGGAACTTGGTCCTTTGTTCATTTCACCGTGGGATAATTTACAAACAAACACAATTTGACCAGATTTTCAGAAAGATTGGAACTAAAAGACGATGCTGTGCCAACTATTGGATCCGACAGTAATTTCACAACACACAACTGTGAGTAACTGTTTTTATTACGTGATCACTATTGTTTTATCTGATAAACAGATCATTTGATATGAGTATTTATGTGATTTTAACCTAAATCACAGCAGCATCCATCTGTGAAGGACATACACTGTCAAAGTGTTAGCCAATCATAGCAGTGGGTGTTTACATCCGAGTCGACTATCTGCAGCCCTTTTCAAACAGAGCGTTCTGATGAGGGGGTCAAAAACAGAACAGAATAGCCGGTTACACTTTATTTTGATAGTCCACTTTAGACATTCTACTGACTATAAGTAACTTTGTAACTACATGTCAGCTATATATCAACTAAATCTCAGAAATTTGCAACTACATGTCTACTAACTCTCAGAGCAGGCTGTTAGGGTAGGTTTAGGGTTAGTGTTAGGGGTAGGTTTAGGCTTAGTATAAGTTGACAATAAGTTGACAAAGAAAGTGTTAGAAGATATTAAGCAGACAGTCTACTAATACTCTACTAACTGCTAGTTGACATGTAGTTGCAAAGTTACTTACTGCTAATAGAATGTCTAAAGTGGACTATCAAAATAAAGTGTTACCAAATAGCCTATTACATCTAAATCATGATGGGTTTTAATTTTTTTATGTAAAAATCTTATGAGTGGACCTCGGAGAACAGTACAAAAAAACAAAAAACACATTGGGCAGTTCATGACCCCTATGTGTGTAATAAATACTAACAAACATCGAATATGCTATTAATATGTATGCAATAAGCAACTAGTTAATAATCAGAATTGATCCCTAAACTAAAATGTTACCTTAAAGAGATTTCAAAAATTAAAATTCTGCATTAATTATTCACCCTCCTGCTGTTCCAAACCCGTAAGACCTTTGTTCATCTTCAGAACACAAATGAAGACATTATTGATGATATCCGATAGCTTTCTTACCCTCCAGACAGCTATGGAACTGACACGTTCAAGGCCCAGAAAGGTAGTAAAGGCATTGTTAAATTATTCCATGTGACATCAGTGGTTCAACTGTCATTTTATGAAGCTATAGGAATACTTTTTTTTTTTACACAGAAAGAAAACAACATAAGAGTGAGTAATTAATAACAGCAAATCCATTTAATAAAGAAAGCAACTTATGCAATACTTCAGAAGAACCACATGTCTCAATCAAGAACCAAAATAACCACAGATATTTTGAGAATATGGTTCTTCATATGGTTGTTTTTTGAAATCACTGATCTGAGATCGTACCACACTGAGCATCCTAGCCACACTGATCTTGCAAATATAAACAGGATTTGAACTGGCATGAAAGAACATCTACAGACTGCAGAATTGGATCAGATGATCTGACTTCATAGGTCAGTCTGTCTAATTCTCACAAACAAGTTCTCCATGTTCTTTCTCATGTCTACACGCAGCCGGCTCCAACCTTACCAACAGACCTCTGCTTCCCTACTTTGTTTTCTTTTCCTATGCTTCTCTGTCTCAGATGTCAGATCTGATAATCAAGTCTTCTAGTTTGTACACTCAGTACGTCATTCATTCAGTGACATAACAGCCACATATTACAGAGTTTGTACTCGCATGTTTTTTTAGGCGAGCAATGGAAAAAAATCACATTTGATCTCGAAGGACAGAAGTGGAACAGGAGACAACCAATTTCCTCTCCATCTCTGATGTCTCATGTTGGTGACAGTGCTATTAATAAATCTTTGGGGGAGGCCAATTAGAGATGTCATGATTTGCCTTTTGCACGATTCATGGCATGGGAGGACAGCATGAAATAACTGACCGCTGAGCTGGAGATGTGCCACTCAGATGGGAGGAGTGTTAAAGCTGAGTGGGTGTATGCTGGGGGTGGTGGTCTTAACAAGCAGATTCTGTGGAAATGCATGAGACGTGAACCATGTTTTCATCAGTGGGGGGTGGACATGCTGTGTGTTTGTACATGCTGATGTGTGTGTGAGTGTCAAGCGCTTTGACTGTTTCTCGTCTTGTTTGAGCAGTTCATGCACTTTGGCTCACACTCTGAAACTGTGATTTCTCATCCACTGCATCAGGTAGGACCAATTCTGGTTTATTTAGAGTTTTAAATTTGTTTATATGTCATTGTAAGCATGCAACATCTACTAAAATCTAATCATGTTTATTGAACATGTTTGCATACGTATTAATTAATTTGGATACGAAACTAAATTCATGATCATGCAGCACAGATCTAAAATCCTTATTCAGATGCTTTACTTAGTAGCCATTTGTTAAATCATGCAAATGTTTAATGTTAAAGAAAGAATCGGTATCATTTTCATTGCATAGTTAAGATTTTGCCATAAATATTAAACGTGAAGAAATATTAATAATAATAATAATAATAATAAAAGCATCTCTACCCGCTACAGACATGAATACTAGTGCAGTTTAATAAAGAGAAATGTGCTATTAATTGTGGTTGTGTTTTTAGCATGGTGGATGATTGGGGGTGGACCTTTTGGTCAGATAGCAAAACCTTAAAAACCCACCCTGAACATCCTACACTGAAGGAGGTCACACTTCTACTCTTTTTGAAAGATATTTTTTTAATGACCACAGAGATTCAGGACCTCAGTTGAACGTCTCATCTGAAGAACGGTGCTTGTTGACAGTATAGTGTCCCCGTCACGACACTAGGGCGTTAGGACCCACACAGATCACAGGGTGAGCACCCCCTGCTGGTCTCACTAACACCTCTTCCAGCAGCAACCTAGTTTTTCCAGGTCTCCCATCCAGGCTCAACCCTGCTTAGCTTCAGTGGGTGACCAGTCTTGGGCTACAGGGTGATATGACTGCCATACATAACTGTCATGTTAGTTATCTATTATTAATAGGGTCAGTTTAAAGCATTAACTTATTTAATTAGTTATGAAAAATAACGGCATTAAAATATTTTAAAACAATTAACGCACTGACCCCGCCTCCGCCCCCAGACCTGTACATAATCTTACATTTCAAACAGTCGAATGTTGACAAATATGATATAAGGCAACAATTCCATAAATCCAGTTATGCCCAAAAAGATAATGGTGCAAAAACGCAGAGCCGTTTACTTCATTCCTGAATAAATCAGCTGTTTGAACGAATCGAATGAGGACATTTACTGCCACATGCTGGCATATTTAGTAGTAAGTATAATTTATTAATAATAATAATAACATTAAAGGGATAGTTCACCCAAAACCATCATTCATGTCGTTTCAAACATTTATTTTGTGGAACATAAATTAATTTGTTTTGAAGACAGTTGGTAACAAAGCCATTTTAGTTACCAATAACTGCATTCCCATCCACCTATTTTTAATGCGCATTTTGTAATATTGCATAAAAAAGCTGCCCATAAGTTATACAAATTATAACAATAGCCTATGCTCATAAACTACGATGTTAACGAATTATCAAATTAATTCCTCCGTACGCATGTGACTTTTTGCGCAATCAGATGGGCTAACTTGATTAGCAGCAGATCGATCTCGTTCACAGCATCTATATGTTGCTATGGTCGTTCTGAAATGCCTGAGCAAAGTCGTCAAAGTATTTCGTGTCTTAGACGACTGTGTAGGTGCGTATTACATGTACTGTACGCCAAAATTGCATATCATAGGCTATGCTTTGCGCAGGCATATCATATGCACACGAAAACTGCTTGTTATATATGCATGCCAAATAAAAAACAAAAAATGTGCTATTTATACGCATTTTCATAAGATCAGGCTTTTAGAACAGTTTCGAGAACTTACAATGCCTTAAAATGCTGCCTCTGCAAGCAGCTCACTAAGTTTTAGTACAAAGTGATTGTGCCATCTCATTGTTAAAAACATTATCATCTCTTCAGCTCAGACCAACTCTACGTTTTATTGAGCTGCAGTCTTAAGGCTGACTAATATTTGTCGTCCACAACTCCCATGGCAGCAGCTTCATCTATCCGCTGAGAACTTAAACACAATAACAGAAGCTAAATTGCTGTGTTGGGCTTACGTTTGTGCTCGGCTAAACAAAATGTCAGACAGATGTCCGTGTCATTCCATCTGCTGTTAATCCAAACAGCCGGTTTCTTTAAAAGCCCAGTCAACAGAAACCACCCCAGCGGGACAGAAGAGAAGATAATTGTTTTTTTAGTGGCCACAGTTGTGCTGATGAGGTGAATTTGACGTGGTACCTCTCCGAAGTGAGAGAGGTGTAGACTGAGTGAATCTTTAACTAGATCAGAGACGACTTTTAGTGTGCAGTTTAACGCTCTGCCAGATGGTGGTGCTCACGTGACAATTCTGATTAAACACAGCTCCTTTTAGACAGTTGCGTTGTTAAGTTAAGTAGCAAGTAAATACATAGTTGAATCCTATTAAAATATATCCTGGAGACATTTGGGTTGCACTTTATTTTACAGTACGTGTACTAACATGTACTTATAGTGTACTTACAGTGTATTTATCTAAGAAAGTTCTGGTAATACAAGGTAACTACATGGGGTAGGGTTAGGTTTAGGGGTAGGTTCAGGGTTAGTACCTAGTTATTACATAGTTATTGAAATTACTATAATAAGTACATATTATGTACATGAGGAACAGGATTGTAAAATAAAGTGCTACCCCTCAAAATCAATCTCAAAATAAAAAATAATGAATTATACCACACATCCATGATTCTCAGCTCTCGAATTTTCAACAGCATGTCATATATACATAATACATTGTATTTAATTATATTTTGCCTTAATTTTACATAAAATACAACAATCCTTTCTTTAGATGTTTCTTTTTCAATTATTTGTAAATACTTCACCTTAAAACTAAAATTGGATATTAAATTAAATTCAAATCAATATAACACCATTATGTATGTTTAACATTTAATAGAGAGTTTCAACAAAACGTCCATGCAGTTTCAAAACATTTTCCTAGTACTCTGGTTCTGGTGAAAAACAACTCTATATTCATGCAGCTGTCAAATAAAATCACGGTAAACATCACTGCTCTCCTGTACACCATCCTGCACTAGTCCAGTAAATGGTGGAAATGCACCAATGTTCTTTATCTGCTATTTAATAGCATTTGTCAAACTAATATAAATGTGCATTTCTGCCTTTTACAGTCTCCATTAAAGTTTCCATTTGCTCTCTATTTAAGATAATTGTCGCCTGGTAGAAACAATTAAGATTATTATCAAATTATCTAGCTTAAGAGTAGTTACTTTGGTGCTGTGTGTTCCTGTTTGGTGCACTTATGTGTTTATGTACGGTGTGTTAAAGTTCTCCTGGGCAGTTTTGAGATTTACGTGTGATTAAGACATTAAGTGTGCTCAAGTCACTATGGTTGCAACAAAATGGCGATGCATCTTTTTTCAACAAGATTTTCGAACTCTGCTTCAAAAAAGATGAAAAGAAAAGAATGTGCCTCCATGTGCTTATGATGCAACATAAAGACAATTATAATAATTTAATTAGTTTAAACAAATTTACTGTCAATACAGATATTGCATCTGAAATGATTTCTCACTGACACACATTCTCATTAATAATTAATACTTTGTGGTGGTGTTCTTGTGAGTTCAGTCCCTAAATATAATCTTTCTTACATGACTTGCACCAATATTTGTTGCAGGTATTTCAGCGAATCTTGATTCTCAGTAATTTGTTCCCATTTTATTAAAATGAATCCGAAGAAGAAAAAAAACATGGGAACACATGCACAACTAAAAGTGAGCCAGTCTCGCACATTTAGCTTCTGTGTTCCCTTTACAGTCAAATGTACAGCCGCCTACTGTTCAACTCTTTTAAAATAAGAAAACAGGACTAAATCAAATGGTGACATGTGCGGAACTGCTTTCCTGCTGAAAGCCTGAGGAGGAGAAATGGAGGGGTGATATTTCATTATCCTGTTACCCTCGGCACCCTGATGTTGCGCTCCTCTCACAATGAATTCCACATCTGCAACTGATACGGATGTTGCTTTTACAGAAGAATGAATGCTTTTAAAATGTCCCGACTGTAAAACTAAAGAAACCTACATTCACTTTACATAAAAACCAAACTGCTTTAAAATATGAGGCGAGTAAATGCTGAATTGTATGGTCACATAGTAAATATTTATTTATTTACTTATTTATTTGTGTGTTTGTTTACTGAACAAATTAATTTATTTCAATATTTTAGATGTTTTACGTTGTTGTTGTTTTTTGACAGGGCTGTGTATTCTTTGGAACTGAATTGATAGTCTTTTGCATTTTATAAAATGATTTAGCCAAGCAAATGTATATTCAGTGACGTTTTATGCAACGTTCAGAACTTAATTAGTAGTAGCCCTTTATTGTCACTAGTCACAAGTACCAGCAAAATTAACCATCAACCATTTGTTTGGTGGATTTGTTTTACATACACAGTCAATATCATAGATTTCGCTTATATAATTCCTTATTTATTTAAATTACCATGGCGGATGACTATTTCAATTTATACCAAAGATTAAAAAATTGTCAAAAAAGATCAAAAAAGTAGGCTTACAAATTATATAACGAATAAAGAATATTCCTGATAATGTTCTGATACATACTGGTCAAAAAAAAACCTTGTATAGCTTGAATGCCCTTGGATAAATTCATCTGCTAAATGCATAAATTATGTGGTATTGAAATAAATAGAAAGGGTACCGGTTCCTAAATTTTGACTTTTTGCACAATCCTGGTTTGTATTTAGATTTTGTTCTTAAATTAACTGAAGCCATGTAATGCATGGCTTTATGCAAACCAAAGCTCATATTGCCATAGTTCATTAAGTATGCTGAATGGGTTTCATTATTATAGTTTTGGACATTTATAAACAATGTTCTAAATTGATCATTTTTCCTCACTCTATCCTGGCAGCAGCAAGCTCATTTTTAACCACAAACAGGTTTGATTTTCTCACAGGCACTTTCCACAGCCTAGACCCTGGGTGACCTGTTTATTTAGGTGTGTGCTGATTAGAAATTCTCATGCTGAGCTCCTTTCAGCACATTGTGTATGGAACATAACAACTCTGCAATGCTCTACTGCACTTCTCTCTCTCCCTCTATCTCCTGCATCAATTAATGGTGTAGTTTACTGTGTAGTTTACACGTTTACTGCCATGCCACCTTTATGAGCATAGCTAACACTAGCAGGTAACCGTTTTCATCCATTTGATTGTGGTATGTTCAAAACACACACTGATAACAGGAATCCTGACTTTGAGCAATGAATTTCCATGACTTTGTCAAATGACAAACAAAAACCGTACAATTATAGTAAAATATTTTAATTAAAATAAAGTGTAAAAAATACAAATAAAATAAAAAATTCATACATTTTCTTTAAAGGTTTTACACACACAAAAAAAATGCTATTTTTATGATATTTTAGTTAAATTGTACAGTTTTTGTTTGGCAGCAACAGCTGTCAGTCATTTGTTCATATATTATTTTTTTTTTACTTTATTTTTTCTGGACTTAAAAAAAATGAAAAAAGTCAGATGACTGAAACAAAAATCGTACAATTATAGTAACATATCTTAATTGAAATAAAGAGTAAAAACTACAGTATTTTACAGAAATTTTCTTTAAAGGTTTTACACACACACACACACACACACTCAAAAGCTGCCAATCATTTGACGATTTTCTTATTACTATACTATTTTTATTTATTTAATTATATATAATATATAATATATATAATACATATAATATATATAATACACACACACACATATATATATATATATATATATATATATATATACAAAAATGTACAAATTATTTATTTTCTTTTCCTTTCTTTTCTTTTTTTTTGTGGCACAACATATAAACCATGATACCACCAATAGCAGAACAAAATAGAAATACATTTGTGATGTGCAAATTCTGTCAACTGAATAGATCTGTCATCTGTTTGAAACAATTATTAATTAATTGCCAGTTTTAAAATAATACTCATAAACATTTGACATAACATATATAATTCTTCATTCATTTATTTGCATCTGACATAACTGACCCATGAATTATTAAATGATGATCAAGGAAAAAAGTATTCTCTTATTTGAGAGACAATCTACAATGTAAATGAATACCTCTTAATTAGTATCTGGCCAATTAAATATTGTATCAGAGTAAAACATCTGTGGGACATTCAGAAATTACAATTTAATTATATGCATTTTAAATTCTGAATTTCCCATTCAGATTTCAAATGGACAGCAATAAACTGAAAATTCACTGAAACTGGAGATTATGGTCTTGTGGTGTTTAGACAGAGAGTGAGGCAAATAGACATCTTTTGCATAAAGCTGTTGAGGTTGCTTAGTTGTTTAACATTAGCTCAGAGATAAATGTCACCTTCCGTTGTACCTCTGGTCTTCTCAACCAAACAAGTTCCAAGAACAATTCAACATCTACTGTTAAGACATCTTAAGTGCAAAATGCATAGCTGGAATTCTCTATTAATTTTTGTTTTGGGATCTTGAAAAGGCCCTACAAGATATTTTTGATCAGCCAACAACACAGCCACATTACAGTTCTGCTAAACAGACCAGTTACACGCTTTACTACATCAGCAACAATGCTCATCAATCAAGGGAGCAACAGTAAGACAGTTTCCCTCAACTCTTTCCCGACGTTCCGTGACAAACACCATTTTAGAGAGCATTTTAAGGGGTTCCTGGTGGACAGATAAGTGCAATTTCAAAGGGCTGATTCATCAAGCATCTGTTTTTAACGGCATCTTATTTAGCAGAAGTATCATGATGAGTGAGGACAGTTTTAATGTGTAGAACTTAATGAGAGTGCGTAGCAGGAGCTCTTTCATGGCCATGTGTCACGACCGCTGTTTACGGCATTTAAAGATGCCTCTTCCCCTGGACTGTGGCTGACATTTTTGTTGCTCTCCTTTATAGGTGTCAGTGAAGCCTTTACCCCAAAGCTGGTGTTGGTTAGTGCAGACACACCCTGTGGATAGCGGAACCCATTTGTAGTCACATAATCACCACAACTGGAGACCAGAAATGGAGAACAAAACATCAGCAATGAGCCAGGGCCTCTATTTGAACTGTAGTATGTCTGGAAGACACAGCTTCATCTTCACCTTCATCCCCGTCGTCTACGGATGCAATTTTGTAATCGGGATCATTGGCAATAGCATGGTGGTGGCTGTCATCTACCGCTACATGAAGTTGAAGACAGTAGCAAATGTGTTTGTACTCAATCTAGCCATATCAGACCTCACCTTCCTCATTACACTACCTTTGTGGGCCACTTTCACAGCTACGGGTTATCACTGGCCCTTTGGGACCTTCCTGTGCAAGGCAAGTGCCGGATTGGTCATCTTCAACCTCTACACTAGCATATTCTTCCTCACTGCTCTTAGCATTGATCGATATCTTGCTATCGTACATCCAGTGCGCTCCAGACGCCAACGCACGCTTTTCTACGCTAACCTCACGTGTGTACTCATATGGCTGTTTGCCTTGCTCCTCAGTGCTCCTACAGCGCTAAGCCGGGATGTGTATGACATTGGGAACTCTACATTGTGCGCTGTGTGGCACCGCAGTGAGCAAATTAACTTGCTAGTTACCCTTAGTGTGCTAAAAAGCGTGCTGGGTTTCCTTGTGCCTTTCCTCATCATCATCACCTGCTATTGCCTGATTGGTCGGGCACTTCTGGACTCCAGGGGTCTGTTGAGGAAAAGCGTTCGCTCTCGGGAAGACGAAACTCTACGTATGATAGCGGCTACTGTGCTAGCTTTCTTTGTTTGCTGGGCTCCTCACCAAGCTTTCCACTTCATAGAGCTGCTGGCCACGCTCGGCGTAGTGGAAAACTGCCAAACACTGGACGTTATTGACACAGCCATGCCGTTTACCATCTGCATCTCCTATTTAAACAGTTGTGTAAACCCCATTCTTTATGGGTTTGTTGGACACAACTTTCGCAAGAACCTACTGAGGTTACTAGGCTGTGGGTCTGGACAATCTAGCAATAACTTTAGCATTAGCTCAAAGATGAATGTCAAATCCCATTGTACCTCTGTTCTGCTCAACCCAACAAGCTCCAAGAACCATTCAACATCCACTGTTAAGACATCTTGAGTGTAAAAGGCACAGCTGAATTTATATATTTATCTGTTTTGGGATTTTGAATGGTACTATATATATATATATATATATATATATATATATATATATATATATATATATATATATATATATATATATATATATATATATATATAAAACTAACAACATCCTTGGCTTATGCACTGCCAAAGCATAGGTCTGAATAAAAATGCTCTCTAATCAAGGGGGCGACAGAATTGCCTTCAAATGTCAGTTCCATTAAAACGTCTTAATCTGCTATAACTATCTTAACTCACTTGTCAAGATTCTTCATCATGACTGCAAAAAAAAACTAAAAAGAAAAAAAAAAAAAATCTGTTTATGCCAGTATCTGTTAGTGCCTATAACTAACAGTCTGCTTCTCTGGTAAGTTTTCTTTTCAACTGTGCATCATGATATTTGCGGTATAACACATTATGAATGCAAATTAATCAAAGATTAATGCAATTAATTTGGCATTTGACTACATGCACTGAAATATAACTTTTTTTATATATATATAATTTATTTTCATAACAATGGACCATATTATATTACATAACCTCTTAAAAATATATATAATATAATCCTAATTAGAATAAAACTGTATTGCATATTGCAAAAACTATGTATATATGATACTGTGTATATACTTATCTTGGTCACTTTTTTCCCCACTTTAAATAATGTATTTTACTTTGTAAAATTTTACTTTAACCACAATGTATATAACATCTTTGAATGCAGTATAACAGTGTTAAGTGTTCAATTATATTTGTGTCCTAATTAATTGAAATACTTGTGATTGTGTCTCTGTAGTGCCACTGTAATGTTTCAAGACTTTTCTAGAAAAATAAAATCAGTTGATAACTGTTGAAAGATATTAAATACTTCTATATGAGATATGAATGTGAAAACACTGAAGATAAAAAAAAATGCTTTACACTATCGAATGTTTTTTTTTTCCTATATATTTTCTGATGCTACAAAGATATTAGATAACAACATTATATATATATATATATATATATATATATATATATATATATATATATACAGTACAGACCAAAAGTTTGGACACACCTTCTCATTCAAAGAGTTTTCTTTATTTTCATGACTATGAAAATTGCCAGATGACCTGGCCTCCACAGTCACCGGACCTGAACCCAATCGAGATGGTATATATATATATATATATATATATATATATATATATATATATATTTTTTTTAATACATTCATTTATTTTATCTCTCTTTGTCTCCCTTCTATGTTCATTCCAGATTTTGAACTGGAACAGGATTTTGGAGATTCAAACAGCACTAGATGTCTTTAGAACTATTTAAATAAAAGCCTTTCTTTTCTTTTCTTTTTTTAAATGATGGCCCTGATACTTTTTTCTTTTCTTGGTTAACATTTAAGCATCTGCCTTGTAGCAGGTTAATGATTGAAAGATTTGTATGTGAAGCTGTTGTCACCTCAAATCATAGCTAAAAATATCTTGAAAAGCGTGCGCAACAGGTGAATTATAAATGATGGTTCTGGAGAAGGTCAGGACTGGGCGGCCTTTGAAGGCCTGGCATTATAAAAAGAGATCTGTGTGGAGAACATGTACATACTGGCAAAATGAAGGTCCTTCTGCTCTTGGGATTGGTGGCTGTTGCTCTCTGTGAGCCAACTAAATTTGTGGGGTAAAATCTTGAATATATTTGTATCTCTTTAACCAGAAAGATTACAACATGTGGAGCTAATATCTAAGATGGTAATGTTTATACATGATACAAATATAGACTTATTTATATATCTCAACGCTTCTCTAGAGATAAGGTCCTCCGTCTGACACCTGGATCTCAGGAAGATGTGACAATCATCAGGGAAATAGGCCACAAAATCAAGGTAAAATTGAAAATGCAAACTCTCATTAAAGATATAAAATAAGGGCTTATTTATTTATTTATTTACTATTTTGTATAGAAGCACTGAGTGGTAAAAAAATGAATATATATATACAATTTGTAAAAAAATAGAATTATTTTGTTTTGAAGAATTCTAAAATATATTTTCTCAGAGAGAGAGAGAGAGAGAGAGAGAGGTATCCAGACAAGACTTCCAGCTAACAATTATCTTGTAGGACCAATCTTGGCCACCTGATGACACTATCTGCTTATCCTTAAAAGCCATCAGAATTTCTGATGTATAGTTATAGAATTATAGAACTGCAACTTTTTGTAAATATAAATATAAGGAAAACAAAATGCTTAATTACTTCATCTTTCATACAGTAAATAATTCAATTAAATTAACATACCTCAGGTTACATGATATACACATACATACATACATACATATATCCAGTAGCTGTTCTAAACAATGACTGTAGTGATCTGATTTTCATTAAGACACGTCTGCACAGTTTCAGTAAGTGGACACATTGCGCCCTCTGCAGGTGGATTTCTGGAAGCCCGACAGTCCTGACCTTGTGACCGTTGGCATGACTGTTGATATCCATGTTCCTGCAGCCCAGCTTGACATGGTCTTCACCATTTTACAGCAGAGTGGCATGGAAGTAAAGTAAGTGTGACATGTACACATGAGTTGCATTAGAATTACAATAATTATAATACAGTAACGTGCGGGTGCTCTACCGGAGACTTATTTTGATCTTGTGTGCCGTTTTAAAAAGGACCATCATTGTCTTTGCAGGGTCATGTTTGAAAATCTTCAGGAGGCTGTGGAGGCTCAGATGGATGACAAGAGGGCGACAAAGGCCCATGACTACACAAAGTACAACAGCTGGGCGACGGTATGATTGCCAGTGCACTCATAATAACCTGCAAATATAGATTTGTTTATCTCCATTCCAGGTGTTTTATTGTTTTGTTTATGTATCTTTATTCTCACCTACAGATTAATGATTGGGTAGTCTCCATAAGCTCTGCCAATGCTGACCTGGTCAGCAGACAGGTGATCGGGAACACTTATGAGGGACGTCCCATGCACCTTCTGACGGTAAATCCCTACAGTACCTCTGCTAGTCACTTAACAAAGCTCTGTATACCCTTGTGAAAAAGACGTGCACTTGAAAAGGTACAGAAATGTTCTCTCTTCAAGTATAGTTAGGCGTCAGTACAATTAAATTGTTTAAATATTATATCATATGGTTGGTTTTGACAGTAAAAAAAAAACAATGCAATTTTTTTCCTTTTCCACAGATTGGGAAGAAGACAGGCTCTGCTAAGCCAGCCATCTTCATGGATTGTGGCTTTCATGCCAGAGAATGGATCACCCATGCTTTCTGTCAGTGGTTCATAAATGAGGTACAGGAAAAAATATTTATTTTTAAACCGATGTCTTTCATTCAAGAGATCTATAAATCTAAACTTTGTTTTACTTATGGTTAGGCTGTGTCCACCTATGGCAGTGACCCTGAGATGACCAACCTTCTGGATAGAATGGACTTCTTTGTTTTGCCTGTCTTCAACATTGATGGCTATGAATACACCTGGACCAATGTACGTTCATACCGTGCTCAGTATGTTCTAGCTATATAACCTACACTCAGTCAAACGTTTAAACAAACTTAACTGAATTGATGGTTCTTTTGTGTTTCACACAATGCAATTACATGCTCAACAAAAAAGCTATTTGCTGCTCACGCTACACTTTCCCTCATCAAATCTTCCACTGTGTGAATGTCATAAAGTTTCGTTTTTTTCTTTGTTGGTGTTTCTTTTACTTTCAGATTTTTCTTCTTCAGTTGTACAGGTACTGATAGTCTCTGTGTTAAAACGTAATATTAAGTATGTTCCATGGTGTATTTTTTGCTATGCGTAGTGTATTTAGATGTGCCAGCCAATGAGCTCGAGGATTCCCTGCGATGTTTAGTGTCACGAGTTACATTGTTTCGACAAAGCAACCACACATAATTAAATCACTTAATATTGTTGACAATGTAAATTATAAATACATCGACTTCTAATACTACACGGAAATATTTCATATTATCTCTTTATATCATTTTTAAAATGCAGAGGGAAGAATTAATGTCCAAACACATAGTGTGCGTCAGCTTAGGACACATAGTGAATTTTCATTACATACAAAAACCCATCAATATATAATGTGCAATATGTATGTTAAAGAGTGAAAAAAAAGGGTCTTGTTTTGATCCCACAGAACAGGATGTGGAGAAAAACTCGTTCCAGGAACAGTGGTAGCAGCTGCATCGGTACTGACCCCAACAGAAACTTTGATGCTGGATGGTGCAGTGAGTACTTGCTTCCTATTAAAGCTATTATTAAAATCAGCAGCATATTAGAAATGAAGTTGAGTGTCCACATCACATTGCTTAACTAGCTTAACCAGCAACCAATCTTGGGAAGTGGTCCTATGTTTGATGTATGCCATTCACTTCCCAGCTGTTGGAGCTTCCAGCAACCCTTGCAGTGAAACCTACTGTGGAAGCAGCATAGAATCTGAGATTGAGTCCAAGAATTTGGCCAACTTCATCCGCTCCAACAAGTCCGTCATCAAGGCCTACCTGACCGTTCACTCATATTCCCAGCTGCTCCTTTTCCCCTATTCCTACAAATATGGGCTGGCTGCTGATCACTCAGAGCTGGTACGTTTGCATTGAAGCTCACTGCAAAAAATGGCCTGTGTCTTTGAGGTTTCTGACTGATATGAATCTTACAGAATATCTTGTCTTTTTTGGTAGCTGAGTGTGTCTCAGGGAGCTATCGCAGCTCTGCGTTCCCTGTACGGAACCAGATACACTAGCGGCCCTGGTGCTGCGACCATCTGTGAGTATAAAGAGTCCGACATAAGCTCCGGTCCAAAACCTACATCCTTCTAGACATCTATCTTCAGTTTTCTCACTGGAATGGACTGATCTGAAATGCTCTGTAGGCAGCAACTCGCAAGTTGTGACTAACAGTTTTTTTCCAATAGAAGCTAACATGTTCCTAAGATAACAATGTATGCTCTAAGTATGTTGCAGTGATTTTTTTATTTTATTTATTATTTTTTTTGCTTTTGGATTACAGCAGAAAATATGTTCTGTGACAGCTTGATCTCAAGGCAATTCGTACATATTTTACAAGGTGGCTAATTTGTACGAATATGTACAACCTATTTGTACGATTTCATATGATTTGTGCTAAATCTTACATATTTTACGAGTTGCACAATTCGTATGAATTTGTACAATTGACCTACACCTAACCTTGCCCCTAAACCAACCTGTTACTGGGGTCTAGACAAATCGTACAAAATCGTACGAGTGAGGTCGTACGAATTTGTACGAATTAGCCAACGCGTAAAATATGTACGAATTGGTCATAAGATAGATTTATGATTCTTACACATCGAGTGGTATAGGCCCTAGCATCTGTCCACTTTACTCTCCTGTGCTGGCATGTACCTCAGCCTGGCCAGGACACACTGTTTCTATCAGGGACCACGTGCTGATTTGTTTCGTGAATCTTCTCGTGGCAGACCCTGCTGCTGGTGGCTCTGACGACTGGGCTTATGACCTGGGTGTGAAGTACTCCTACACCTTTGAGCTGCGTGACGAAGGTCGCTATGGATTCCTGCTGCCTGAGTCTCAGATCAAGCCCACTTGTGAGGAGACCATGCTGGCTGTCAAATACATCGCTAGCCATGTGCTCAACAACCTGTACTGAGAGGGAACCGTCTGAAAAAGTTTGGCTTACCATGATCAGTGAAGCAATAAAAAACAGAAGACTGTTTGTTGATTTATATTTCATACTAAATACACCATAATGGAGACATAAGTTTGATTGAAGCAATTAAATGCAGATGCTATTTATAATATTACATATCTATTGACCATATGTATCTAAATATAAAGTGGCCCTGAAGAGTATTTGGACACGAACACAGTCTGAATGTCATTAGATTACAAGGAACATATATTAAGCATTTTCCATTTTTGGTTGAATAACTGCATAAATTAAATATGAAGATCCATGAACGTCAAAAAAAACAAAAAAAAAAACAAACAAAAAAAAAAAAGGACACTGTCCAAATAAATTTTGTCTCAATTTCTAACAATGCATCTGTTGTTGCAAACATTATTTCACAAAATGTTTTGCTTGAAAAGTTTAATTAAATGGCACTTTTCATATAATGCAAATACATTACGTTTGTCTTATTTTAAGTCAGTGTACGATTTTAAAACTGATATTTCATATATAAAAATCTGATATCATAAAATTAAAGGTCAAATGTCTGTAACTTTTCTACTGTAAACAAATAAAAAGTCTGCACAGCCATCATGGAATGAACGCACAGGATTGTGGGATATCAAAGGCAGTGAAGGAACTCAACCAGATGAAGGGATCTTAGGAGGCAGTAAGTGAATCTAACACTAGATTTGAACATGTCTTTATGCATTCATACCTTGAAATGTGTCCTCCAAAGGCAGCCATGGCAGAGACAGACCTGTTATTACAGTGCTGTGCATTATAACCAATCATACTGATTCTGTTGAGCTTATGAATGCAATGACCAATCAGAGGCATTCAGATGAGTCATCGCTGAAACATTGGTGTTAGGTTCTGTGTGTGCACTTGCTGACTGAATTCTGCTCTCTGGTGAATTCTCTCATCATAAACAACAAAGTGCAGATGTGTGTACAATGTAAATAAGATATTCATTTCAAAGTGTAAACAGCTTCAGAGATTATAATGGGAGTTTTGGAGAGTGCTTAAACTCTGGCTAACTGAAGTCAGTGAAATGTTTTTCGATAGCCTGATGTAAATGTTCTTTGCTCTCTTTCTGTACAACTAAAATAGTAACTTACAATGTTTTTATTAAATTCACATTAAATGCAATGTCAGTTGAATTAAAAACAAAACAAAAAAAAAAACGAGTAGGCTGCTGTGTGTCACATGACACTGCTGAGCAGCCACTGCACCTGGTTTGTATCCTACTCTGAGAGTGAATATTTGTTGAGGAGCTGTGTCCATTTCAGGATAGTTAGGGTACAAGCAGAGCACAAGTTTCACCACCTGATGTCTCCCTTACACAACAATCATAACAAAGCAAATGTCGCCCCTAGTGGAAAAGAGCACTTCTGTCTGAAAGCTGCTTTGCTGCTCAGTAACACCCAGTAAATAAATGGCAATTAAGATCCAACTTCTGTGTCAATGGCAAAGCAATATGGGTTTTGATGATACTGATTTCATTGGTAATATCATTTATATTTCTTTAATGTAATGAATAATTGTAATTACTTTTTTTAATTATAATTAAACTGATTAAATTGAAGAATTGAAAGGATTATCGGGAAGCAAATGTTGTTGACTAATAATGGTTTAATATAAGTTTTTATTTATTTATTTACCACGTTATATTTTTTGGCATTGGGCAAACATGTTTTTATGTAAGCTACATGACTCTAATGTCATACAGTGGTCCTATAGTATATTATTAAAATTATAATAATTATTATTATTATTGATAATTATTAATTTTAACAAAAGCAATATTTGATCTGCCAAGGTTACAAGCAGCATGGTATTTAGTCTGTATTTAGCCATTTTCAGATTTCATGTTAAATGAAATTTTACTTTTTGTTTGTTTACCATGGTCCATCTTTTGTCATTGGGCAAACATCATTTATATGCACAGTGCCCTTCTTGGAAGATATGTGATTCTGTCGCCATCTACTGGTTGAGCTGGTCATTGCCTGAACTGTCCTCACTGAACAGTGCTGAGTAGCTAGATACAGTAACAGACAACACACTGTACATACTTTCAGGAGCTGACTGATAACAAACACATGAATAATTAAAGTTTTATAGTAATTGTATTGAAAACCACTTTGTGGTCACAATGGTTTAGTTATAGTTACCATGTTTTTTGGTTTTATTCGTAGTAAAACCATGGTTAAATTTCGTAACGGCTACAAATTACCCTTTGGTTAGCTCTGCCTAAAATATTAAATAACCAATTCAAATTCTTGCCATTCTCAACTCAAGATTAGTAGACCAGCTTTTCTGCTGTTTTCCAGTGTAAATCTATGGACACTGTACGCATTTAAAATATGCTGTTTAAGATTAATACGACAAAGTAACCCAATGTATATATTATTAAATCTCTCAATTCCAACTTACAAGAGTTGTAAGAGTTAGCTAGTTTAAATAATACAACACAGTGTTTTGATTTCATTTTGATTTACCTGTTTAGCTTTTAATGTGTTTATAATAATTGTATTGATTGAAATATTATATTGTTTATTGAAATAGCATGCTTGTTTAGTAATTAGAGGTGATTTCTTAAATGAATAGAATGCAGCTGCAGTTGACCTGCATTGTTAGCCAAAGTTCTGAGAACATTCTCTTTCAGCTGAGGAGGCTGATGGAGTAAATGAGCTTGAGGAAATGAAACATTTGCAAACAGAAATTCAGAAGAAACGTGTTCAACTTGGTCACAATAATAGACAAATGGAAATATATGAATGTAACAAGCCAATTACGCTTGGAGCAGCAACTGAAAAAAGACTGACCAGTAGGTGGCATAATAAGCCAATAAATCAACTAGCAGTCTCCACAATTCATTGATTTTCAGACAGCCATGACTCAACATGTTGCTGTTTGTTCATTTCAGTTGCAGCACATTCATATTTGATGCGTGGCATTTTATAACTCATTTCTGTAGTCATTAGTAATGCTGCTCTGACTTGCACCTGACCTCTAATACATTAACAAGTATGATAGAATAGCACATATAGATCACCGAAATTCTTCCCTGGGCCACCTATCTATTAGATATTTATGCTTTCTGGAGCAGTGCCCACACAGAGTACTGTAGTAGCAGCTGACGCAAGACAGAGAAAAACTGTTCTGCAGATGCTAACCGGTTCACATGGAAAAAAGGCGATTTCTTTAAAATTAAATTAAATTAAATAAAAAAAATAAAAAAAATTAATTTAATTAAATTTAATTAAATAATATTATTAATAATAATAATAATAATAATAGGTAAAATTTTGACTTTTATTTGAACTTTTCTGAGTTTATACTGTATCTAACAATTCAGTTTTTTCAGAATTTATTAAACTCACACTCAAGGTGTCATTATGGGACAATCAAATAATAACAAGGACTAAATAAATAAATAAAAACAACATTAAATGTTCTAACTATCCTTCTCAAAATTGTGAATTTATTTCTCGTAACTCAGACTTTATAGTTTCACAATTCTGAGAAAAACACACACACATGCACGCACACTCACACACACACACACACACATGTAAATGTGTATGTGTGTAAGATATAAACCACAATTTTGAGATAAAAGGTCATGATGGTGTTTTTATTATATATATATATATATATATATATATATATATATATATATATAGAAAACAAGCTTATAGAATAATGGCACCCAAGTAAAGTTTGTGAACTTTTTAGGCTCTGATTGAAGTGGATAAATAGCCTTTTTTCTTCTTGTTTTTCTTTTTCATTTTCATTTTCAGAGCCGGTGGTTTCTGAAACACTCCTGATTAGTGATAAACCAGGGCTAAATAATCTTAACATAAGCCTTTGGCTGCTTTGGTTGGCCTGTGAATGCAGCCCTCAGTGGTTTGTGAGGTCAAGCTGTTTATAAACCTTGGATCCACTCAGCTGCACTCATTCTCCCAGTTTACCCGCTTAATTCCCAGAGATCACACTCCATTCATTTAGAAAGAACAGTAAAAGGAGAGGAAACTATTGTATTTATTTATTTTATGTATTTTATTATTATTATTATTATTATTATTATTATTATTATTATTATTATTGCATGTGTGCTATCCTTAGCTATTTCTTTTCTATTCCTGTTCCTATTTTTTCATATTTCCTATTCTCATTCCTATTTAATACCATGGAATGGCAATATAATGAAACAAACAAATGTAGTTCTGTTTAGTACCACTAGCATAAAATGTTAAATGTCTGTTTTGTAAATTTAAAGGATTATTGATACCATCAAGAAGGATTTTAGAAATGTATTTATTTAAATTAACATTTTGGTGAAACACTTTTCAGGTGATGCATGCTAAGCATCTAGTCTGCATTTTTTAATGGTCTTCTCATTCAGACAGGTGACACAGTTGTTTTCCCCCAGCTGTGCTGACTAAAGGTATGATGGGAAATGAGTTGCTTATGACGCAACTTATAATTATTTGGTGTGTGATGTTTTGTTCTTTTAAATGTATATATTTCCAAACACTCCAATATTGCAGTCTTCTATTGGATAGGTGATTGTTGCCAAAAATAATAAAAATAAAATACAATCTATAATGTGTCTTTTTATTAAACTAAAAATAGATAGAAAACACTTCTATGACATGAAATTCAATGATAAGTTTGGATGTCTTGTTCATTATATTTATTTCCATTTAAAAGCAGCTGAATTAACATCATTTTTAACATGGCTTATCCAACCATATTTAATATTCTATTAATGTTTTGAGTCTTTTGAATTTTATTTTAGGTAATACTTTATTATTTTAATCTGGTTTGAGAAATAAGTTATCAATAAAAATAAAAAAAAATCCTGCATTATCAAATCAGCATTGCCAAAGGGTAATATGTAAACACGTTTTAGTTATTTTTTTTTTTAACTAATTAACTAAATAAACAAATACACAAACAAACAAACAAACAAACACACGATTGCCTCATACCTCCTAACCCTGGCTAAAAACCATGTCTGATTACCCAAAATGTTTGATTAATGAACATCCAAAGCATATATCTATTGTGACAGATTCACACGGGCCTCATTGTAGCTGTTTTTCCTGCAATAATCTTCTACACAGCTACATACTCCCATTCCAGGATTCTATTGCTATCTCTTTTTATTCCTCCAGCAACCCCCCTCAGTCTCTCTCCCCTCTCCTCCAGCAGCAGCTCAGTGGGCAATGACAGCTATTACGGGCCTCATTAGTGTGTTACAGTGGCAGAGAGGTTCAGCGGAGGGGGCCAGAGCCGACGTCAGCTCCCCAGCTGTCAGGTCCCGAGACATGGGGAATAAAGCTCACCTCTTCCCAGCACCACTTCATCAGAGCTCCAAACTGTGGGCCAGGCTTCCTCCTGGCTAATGAGAATGTGCAGGAAAGTTGATTTCATACATTTTGGACCCAGAGCAGGGGGGAAACATTGCTGAGGCCGCCACAGAGCAACAAAACATCATCTGGAAATGCGGTGGAAAAGCTGCCTGACAAATTTAAAATCCATTCCGGTCTATTATTTATATCTTGCTCTCACCTTGCCTAATGCACTTATTTATTTGTCTTGAAGCTTCAACTTTTAGAGAACATTTCTCAGTGCTATGTCCAATAAACTTAAACAAACATTTCATTGTATGAGGGATAATCCATTCTTACCTGCTAACTGTACAGCTGTTACAGCCTAATGAAATCACACTGTACGCGGAAAACTTAATTGCCTTCTGTTAACCGCTGACAGACTGCGCACAAGCCATTTTTAAACTTGAGACCGGAGGTTTCACAACACCTCAGATATTGTCAAAGAGAAGAATGTTCCGGATTCAATATAAGTGGAAGTGGAAAACACACACACACACACACACACACACACACATCTATGAAATGTTAATTTATAAATAATATTGGATTTTTGGGAGGTAGCACAAACTTTCCACCATGAAAAAAAAGAAAAGAAAAAGTATATATAATAATATTATTAATAATATTAATAATAATAATAATAAAAGTTGTCACTGACAAGCTTGCTTCCAAAATAAGAAGGCTACTGAGTGTAATTAAGTGTAAATAAAAATATGGTGTACAATGTTAACAATGAAGTATGTAACATAACCAAAAAACAAAAATAAAGAAAAAAATAAAGAAAGTCTTCAGACTTGACTTGACGCAGGTTGCCAGATTGACGACACCAACAGGAACACACGTATTTGATGATAAATTATATTAAACATGCTGTGTTTTTGACAACTGGCAACCCGGAGTGCCGAGATACTATTGGGTAAACTGGCAGTTTACGCACATTTTCAAAGGATAATAACTGACTGTAGCATTGTTTTTCAGATAAACAATTATGTTAACTTAGCTTCTTATATATCTGCAAAAATTTCATGGTATTTCTTTATGCTTTAGTAGAGTCAAAAACTTACATACAGTACCTTTAAGTAAAGGTAACCAAAAAGACTCTTCTGCTATTGTTCCAAAAAAAAAAAAAAAGAAAATAGCCCCACATGATTGGTTGAGTTGTTGCTGTGTCAGGCAGCTAAGGATGATCAAACAAAACTGTTTTGAAAGCACCACAGTGTTTACACTTTTTTTTTTCAGTATCTCAGTCTGCAAATGGTTTACTTATACTTGTCTTTTTTTTTTAAGCCAGGATAGGAGAAGGTAATGAAATAATTACCCACAGTGGCTTTTAAAACTAGTAATCTATGGATTATAGAACTGGCATGAGCCCTTGAGTCAAGGCTGAAGAGACAAGGAACGACTTCATCATGGCAGAGAGAACTCCCTCTCCCCCCCTGGAAGCCTCCCGCTTCCATCTGCCGACGCTTCTGTTTGAAAGTATGACGGATGGGGCTCGTAAATGTGTTTCGGTTATAAGCGGAGCTCTCAGTTGGGCTGTATTTCAGAACCCCATCCGGTAGAGTCCCAGCATGGTTTTAAGAAGAATGTGACTATTTCCTCTCTGGAAAAACGCCAGAGCCATCCATCAGGAGGGAACCTTTCCACAAGACGACGATTCACGCGTTGTACTCCTTTCTTGTTTCTTGTCCTTTCTTGATCCTTCTCCCTTCCCTACTTTAACGTCAAACTTACCATACGTTAAACGAATTTGCTGTGACAGGTCTTTGGCACGATGAGAGGTTGCAGGAGCGCGTGAAGTGTGTGTGTGTGTTTCAGTGTGTATTTAGAGTAATCTCCTCAGGGAGGGGGAGAGCTGTTGATATAACTCAAAACCATGGCCAGGCAGTATCTGCTAACTGTATTAAGCGGAGCTTCCAGAGCACCCATCCCCCTCCATTCGCCAGCTTCACGGCTCAGCCAATCCCAGTGAGCCATCAATCTGAATTTAGCCACCAGGGTCTGCCATGGAGCGCAACAAGCTGTCTCAGGTTCCCCGCGATTCCCTGCAGGAACCCATGCAGAAACTCCAGCAGGAAAAAACATCCATCCATGGTTTAAAGATTCAGCAGATGCGAGATGTTCAGTCAGGTTTCCCAGAACAACATGACAGGCCTCAGTCTCCTGCTTGTAAATCACGACCACTTCAGCATGGACCAAACTGTTTGCATGCCAGAGGGGCCTGAACGTAAGCCTGGTTAGACCAAACACACACAAACTCTCACAGCCTGGAAGTGTCTTCAGACAAGAGTTGAAATATATGCAGCTGGCACAGACAGGGAGAGGAAGCTTCCTCGCATTCACTTTCCAAGCCATCACCACACAAGTAACAAAGTGCATTTGACAGTGGACAGAAGCATGGAAGTTTTAGCTCAGCATCTGTTGGCATCTAACTAACATTAACTTAAACGTGATGTCCAACTTGAATAAGGTCCAATGTGTTGTTGTGCACGCAACATTCATAAATCACAAATAAATGACTCACAAATGTCTCAGTCATGGTTCTTGACCTGCTTACAAATCAACCACAAGCCATTAATTTAGTCACGTTCTCTTTAACTATGAACCTCGCATAGCTTTAACAGTATGTCTAGATATGTCCACCAGGAGGAAGCATTTCACCACTCTGTGCTCTGTTGCGTCTGTTGTGTGTTGAGTTCACCATCGAATTCATTGTGAACAGGGTGGAAAGACAACATACAGTCATCCATCAACCCTTCTTGCAGAACATCCCAACTTTGTTTCATGAATGAAAGCCGTTTATTTAAACAGACGTGTGTTAAGGTGTTTGCTGCTTTGACATTGATTTGAAGACTAACTTGTTTCTGGGTTGAATTAGTTTTGTAAAAGGCAAGGTTTTGTTTACGTCCCAACAGGTTGGTTGAGTCGGCTTCCTGTTTGAGATGCAGGACTCTACTGCTCGCCGCGGAGTTCATTCAATGTGAAGGTTTATTCTGAATCCCTGTGGCAGGCTACTAGCTGGCCTCAAGCAAATCAATATATTCAATCAAAAGATCTCCCACGAGAAAGCTGGATGAGCGAGAAAGTTGAGGAAGGGGGCACGGTTTGTTTTTTGTATTATTAATCACCTGCTGGCAATAACAATCTTAAAATGATCCGCTACATGTGTTTGGAATCCTTGAGAAGATCAGTCATGATTTATCAGTTTGACACAGGATAAGGCGATGTGTGTTTACTTGTGGCACCTAACTAAGCAATAAAGTATTCATAGTTTAGTGATTCACCCTAATTCTTCTTGTTCATATTTTACATTTCCTGTCTAATGTAGACTACCACTTACATACATTCACAAGTTCTTCCAGTTGTGTGGGCATTAACACAAAGAAATTAGTCATGTTTTCATATGGCTATATTACGCAGAACACTGAGAGGCCACAGCATCATTTTAATTTTAAGAAGTGTTTTATCAACATTTCAATGTTGCATCAACTACTGATGAACACCTTTTTTTTTTTCCTGCAGTTCAATCACGAACCCCAGTTTAGCAAATGTTGACAATGTAATGTTGAACGCACTTCATGATGTAAAAAAAATAAATAAATAAATAAATAAATTATATATATATATATATATATATATATATATATATATATATAGAACAGACCAAAAGTTTGGACACACCTTCTCATTCAAAGAGTTTTCTTTATTTTCATGACTATGAAAATTGTAGATTCACACTGAAGGCATCAAAACTATGAATTAACACATGTGGAATTATGTATGGAATTATATACATAACAAAAAAGTGTGAAACAACTCAAAATATGTCATATTCTAGGTTCTTCAAAGTAGCCACCTTTTGCTTTGATTACTGCTTTGCACACTCTTGGCATTCTCTTGATGAGCTTCAAGAGGTGGTCACCTGAAATGGTCTTCCAACAGTCTTGAAGAAGTTCCCCGAGAGATGCTTAGCACTTGTTGGCCCTTTTGTCTTCTGTCTGCGGTCCAGCTCCCCCCTAAACCATCTCGATTGGGTTAAGGTCCGGTGACTGTGGAGGCCAGGTCATCTGGCGCAGCACCCCATCACTCTCCTTCTTGGTCAAATAGCCCTTGATGCCTTCAGTCTGACTCTACAATTTACATAGTCATGAAAATAAAGAAAACTCTTTGAATGAGAAGGTGTGTCCAAACTTTTGGTCTGTACTGTATATATATATTCCAATATGGTACAAGATTATCTTATTTAAATCAATGTAATAAACCATTTAAGTCAAAAGTAATCTAAAAGTTATCAAAAATAGTCTGGTTATACTTAAAATGTGTGATGGATTACTTTGCTAACTACAAACTTTTAGCAGTTTGGCTGGATTGTCAGATGGTCTTCAAAAATGTACCAAAACCCCTCTAAAACCAACCACTAGCAGTCTGTGCTGGTTTAAGAGTTTCTTTCTTCAGATCTTCTTCAGATGATTTACTTGTCAGAGCGGACACAATGGAGTGTGCATGACAGTGATGTGATAACATCAATCCAGTAGGGTTAAAATGCAATTAACATTTGCTGAAGAATCACAGAATCACACATGGTTTCTTTCAGAAAGATTTGGGGCCAATGTTGTTGTGCGTGAAACAAATTATACAATACTTTAATAAAGTTTGATAATGACAAGCCAAAATCTTTAAGCATCCTGAATTAAGTTTGATAGATGTTCCAACCCTCGAATGACTCTAGAGTAAGCTAGATTTTGCAATCAGATTTATGTGCATAGTTTTATAATCCTTTTCTTCTTTGTATTGTAGGTTTCTGTCAGCTCTGGCCGTCGGCCCACAATGATGCAACAGTTGGAGCACGTACAAGTCAATCAACAGAAAACATGAGGGAGAGACCAGTGCTGTGGGTTTGGCGAGACTAATTGTGAACTAAAATAAACATGTCACTTACACCTTTCACATCGTCACGCACTTATTGAAAACCAGACAGGGTGTGTGTGGGTCTATGATGCCAAGTAGATGACAAGCATGTGTTTGTGTCTAAGGGTTGTATTTGTTTATATATAATATGGATTGCTTTATCAAAATGTGGGTGTAAATAAAATCTGTGCCCAGAGGCAGATTTTTAATTGGATTTGAAATAGAAAATGCAAGTATAGTAAGATAAAGATGTGCTTCTAAAAAAATTGAAAACTGCTTAAAAAAAAATAATATTATATATATATATATATATATATATATATATATATATATATATATATATATATGTATGTATCATTCATGCACATAGCATGAATGTTATGGGATTAGTTAAGTGTCGAATTTTGGTCATAACATATATTAAGAATGAGTGTGCAATTTTATGTGGCTTCTCACAATAATTGCACATTAAGTACATGAAGTTCATTCCTTTTAGTGAAAAGTATTTATTTATACTGCATTTTAATACAATAATATAAATAAATACTATTAAATACTATCTTAAAGGACTGGCAGAAAGTGTCTGTTTATTCCAGTAAAGCTGACGTTAGGGATATTCGAGTGGTGTAAATAGGGCCCAAACTGTCACCCAGCATTACCAAGTTTCATCACTGTCTAATAAACAGGCCTACATCATGCCACTCGCACTGTACTTACAATGGCCACGTCAGAATCTTGTTTAAAGGAAATTTGACTATCCTGACTTCAAGTTGACAGTCAATTCATCACAGAAGACTTATCAAAGCTCAGTGTGATCTGATACCGGGGCCCGGGCACTGCGCTCAATCATGTGTCACTTTGGGACATCTGTCATCTTCGTCTAACCTTGTTATGGCACCATTTTCAAGCGCAGCTGGGGCTTATTTGACATATCTTTCAAAGAACACGAGAACAGATTATAGACCATTTAGAAGCACATTTGATCTCATGCTATAGATCATGATCACTATCTATGACAAACTTATCTTATTGGATTATCTCATCTGCAAAAATGTACCCTGTTTAGTGTTGGTCAAGACAATGAACCAGCAAATTGAAGCTGGTGGAATAATATGATCTCTCTGGTTGACCAAGGAAGTCTTGGTTGTTAAAGACATACAGTAGTTCATCCAAAAATGAGCATTCTGTCATGAGTTTTGGACCAGCTTTGGACTCAAAATGGACCCCGTTGACTGTCACTGCTTGGACAGAAACACTGTGACATTTGCAACTATTGCTCTAAATATTTTTTTATTGATTTTATTTTTTTATTTGTTGTTTTGTACAAATTTCAGCAGTGAGAGAGTTAAGTCATTTTCATGCTTTCCCAGAAAGTCTAAAAATGGCCTCTCGCATGCATTTGTGCCCAAACATATTGCTCTTTTAAATGGAGCATGACTCTTTTGACGGGCATAGGTGGTATTTTATCATTTCATTTCATTTTGTCTGTTTGAGAGCTATAATTACTTACAGAAGCATGGAAGCCTCCGTTTAAAATTACATGTCTCTTCTACTGTAGCGCATAGTGTTTCCCCAATGTATATTTTTACCCGCTCTATTTTAAACCTCTGTTATTATTTTTCATTTTGAATTCTTTTCTTTAATCATTATGTTCTGCTCAGTGTTTTCTTCGACATGCCAAGAGGGACTTAAAGCGAAGTCTTTTTCAGTTGAAGTCTTTTATTTTCCTATATTTGACCTGCCACGGATTGGCTTAGTTTCAAGATTAAGGCACAAACGTTGTTATTGAGAACAAGTATTATCCATAATTGGCTTCATCATTGTGAGACTGAACTAAGCTTGAGATTTAAACAATTTATGCATATAGTCATTCTTCGTTCACACTGGAATGGCCACAAATGAAGATGGGGAGTCTGCATAAGAGTGCCTGCACGTCTACCAATGAAAATATAACAAGGTCATCTGTCCGCTACACCGCCCTTTCTAATTCTAATTTTATGTCTGATTTCGAGCCAGTCCACCATCAAACCTCATCATCACGGCTCATTGTGCGACCGAGGGAGGCGCTTGTTGAGTTCCCGTAATTGAGAGAGGACTGCACACATGCAAGTACACATGCATCCCCACATCACGCATGTACACATATCCCCCGGCTCCTGAATTTACTGACAATTACACGCCCTGCTGGATGTCCTTATATTAAAAGCTTCCTTTGTTGGGTGCCGCCCACTAAATAGATTGCATGTGTTACCGTTTTCTTAGGTTTATCAAGCGCAGCTGTTGGGGAAATGGAGGGATGAATGGGAGTCATCATTGCATTAACCTGCCCCTTAACCGTGTCATACACTGACGGGCCCAAGAAGGGTGTAGTGACAGAGACAGAACACCAGTATCATGCCTGCAATGCTCAGCTTAAAGATGGATGCATTAAATTACATGGCAACATATAGATTTTCTAGATACTGTACAGTATAATATCATATTTATAAGTGACAAAGTGAAAGTGTGTTTATATATACAGTATATACATAAGGTCACAATAAAGTAGCGGTGACTACACTTACAGTAAGTAATTTTTGTTTTCTATTAAAATATATCACATATATGATAAAAAAATGATATGACATGCTGCCCAAATATCTTTTGCATTTTCCCATAATCGTCAATGTTATTAGTTGTCATGAAAATGTCCCTAGGTTACGAATGTAACCCTAGTTCCTCGAAGGAATGAGACGCTGCGTCGAGCGCTTTTGGGGAACGCCTTTGGCAAGAACAACTCTGAATATCGTGTGCAATCCGTCCGTTTGTCCGTCCGGGGGGACGTAGCGACCAGGAAGCTATAAAAGCACGTGCCGTGCAGCTGGCTTCAGCTTCGAGTAGGGAAGCAAGAGCCGGCAGGGGTGCCGGGAGTATGGCTCTGCGACGCAGCGTCTCATTCCTTCGAGGAACTAGGGTTACATTCGTAACCTAGGGATGTTCCTCTTCAGGAACTCTAGCTGCGTCGAGCGCTTTTGGGGAACGATGTGCCAACGCTGCCAGACTACCAAACCCCTGCCTAGTGTGTATCCAAAGAGCACAGCTAAGGCAAGAGGACAGAAGAGCCAGGAGCGGTTTGCATGTCAAGATTGTAAAATCTGGCAAATGTAGAGGAAGTGGACCATCCCGCAGCGTTGCAGATGTCCAAGAGGGACACACCTGCTAGAAAGGCCTTAGAGGCAGCCATACCCCGCGTAGAGTGAGCCTTGGCTCCCAAAGGAAGGGGAAGACCAGAGGACCCATAGGAGACGTTGATAGCCTCGATTATCCAACGACTAAGGGTCTGCTTAGAGGCAGGGGAACCCTTTTTAGGAGGACCGTAGCAAACAAGCAATTGGTCAGATTTTCTCCACAGGGCAGCTCTGTGGACGTATGCGTCCAGTGCTCGCACCGGACACATACAATTTAGCTTCTCCTGGTCTGGCTCCCGAAAGGGAGGAGGGCAGAAGGCCTGCAGTACGATAGGTTGTGGTGTTACAGAGGGAACTTTAGGAACATAACCCACTCGAGGGTATAAGAATGCTTTGGCCATACCAGGGTCAAAATCTAAGTAGTTAGGGGCCACCGAGAGGGCCTGAAGGTCTCCAACTCTCTTTAGAGACGTAATCGCCAGTAACAGGGCAGTCTTAAGGGTCAGCTGTTTATCTGAAATATCTCAAATTGGCTCGAATGGAGCTTTGCAGAGAGCCTCTAATACCACAACCAAATCCCACAGGGGAATACAGGACCGTACTGGAGGTCTCAGCCTCAGTGCACCACGAAGGAAACGTGTAACTAGGGGGTGCCTACCCACTGACTTACCATCGTAAGCGACGTGGTAAGCAGCTATGGCCGCCACGTACACCTTTAGGGTGGAGTGAGTTAACCCTGCAGAGAGCCTAGCTTGTAGAAACTCCAGAACTGTACCAACTGGGCAGTTAACAGGGTCAAGCTGGCGGTCTCTGCACCATGAGGTGAAGAGTTTCCACCTCAGGGCGTACAGTTTCCTCGTAGAGGGAGCTCTGGATTGGAGGAGGGTCTCAACAACCTCAGTTGAGAGACCAGAAGCTATGAATTGTGCCCCCTCAGGGGCCACACCCATAACTTCCACAGCTCCGGGAGAGGGTGGATTATTCTGCCCTGCGTCTGAGAGAGTAGATCTGTCCTGATCGGAATCTCCCATGGAGAGCCATCGAGGAGAGAGATCAGATCTGTGAACCATACTCGGCCCGGCCAGAACGGGGCTACTAGCAATAGACGGACCCCGTCCCGGCGTACTCTTGTCAGAACTCCCGGGAGCAGAGCGATGGGGGGAAAGGCGTACAGACGAAGCCTCGGCCAAGTCTGTGTCATGGCATCTAGTCCTAGTGGAGCTGGGTGAACTAGAGAGAACCAGAGGGGACATTGCGATGTCTCTCGAGTCGCGAAGAGGTCCACCTGAGCTTTGCCAAATATCTGCCATATCTGCTTCACCACCTCGGGGTAAAGCATCCATTCCCCGGGCCTCGGCCCCTGCCTCAACAGCATGTCTGCTCCCACATTCAATCTCCCAGGAATATACACTGCTCTTAACGAGAGGAGTTTGGCCTGGGACCACAGGAGGATCTGGTGTACCAGCTTGTATAAGGGGCGTGAACGCAGAGCTCCCTGGTGATTGATATAAGAGACCACCGATGTGTTGTCGGTGCGCACTAACACATGACAGCCTCTCAGGTCTCGGAGGAAATATTTCAATGCTCGATACACTGCTAGCATTTCTAGACAATTGATGTGCCATGTCAGATGGCGACCGCTCCACAGATTCCACAGAGCGACCGTACTCGATATTGGTATTCCTGTGTTGTGGAAGGATGGATATGTTGAAGTATGCATCTTTGAGATCTATTGTGAGTCCTCGGATCTGATTTGAGCTGCAACCTGTTTGACAGTGAGCATTTTGAACTTCAGTGACATTACTGAGAGGTTTAATTGACGCAAGTCTAAGATCGGACGCAACCCTCCATCCTTCTTTGGAACTATGAAATACCGGCTGTAAAACCCGGACTCCCTGTCTAGAGGAGGGACCACCTCGATGGCCTCCTTCCTTAATAGGGTATTCACTTCTTGTTCCATCACCAGAGCCTGCTGGGGGCCGACGACTGTCGGTGTAACCCCATTGAACCTCGGCGGTGGATGGCCGAACTGAATACAATAGCCTCTTTCTACTGTGTGCAGGACCCATTGAGATACATTTGGCAGTAGTTTCCACGCTGCTAAATAATGTACTAAGGGAATCAGTCTCTTGAGACTGATCTCTGGTGTAAGAGGCCCCCGAAGGGGTGGCGAGCTTCCCAGCTCCGCTACGCTCGCGGGCGGACATAACTGGGAGTGACATTCGCGGGAGACCGCTGCGCCCTGAAACACTGGCCAGAGGGCGCTGGGGTGAGACGGGCACCGTATAATGAGGTGGACACCACTCTACCCCAGTAGGGGCTACCCTCATGGTCACTGCGCCTGTGGCGTCAGGACCTCTTTGTCGAGGACTTCCTAGCTTCGATAATTGCACGAAGATCTGACTTTGCTTTGGAAGTCCCCGACTCAGAGCGAGTGGCTTTTGAGCCTCGCGGTATAAGGAGCTCGCTTGTGGCATGGGTATCTCCCATCCAGATAACCCACGAGAGCGTCGAGGGAGGAAACTCTGGAACGTCAGCCTGATATGCTCGCTCGAGAGCCGACTCAGCGTGATTCGGCCCCAGACAAACCACGCATAAATCATGTGTATCCCCAGCCGTGATATAGCGTTGGCAGGGAGGAACACACAATTTATAGCGCGATTTGGATTCGCCCTTCACATGTCTGGTCTTAGCTTTGCTCTTTGGCATTATGTTGCTTTATTGGGACAGACAACAATACTTACAAGACAGACTTTTGAACATGCACACACAGAGCGCTTGCTGAAAGACGCGAAGCTGAAGCCAGCTGCATGGCACATGCTTTTATAGCTTCCTGGTCGCTACATCACGCTCTTCCATTGGACTGATTGCACACGATATTCAGAGTTGTTCTTGCCAAAGGCGTTCCCCAAAAGCGCTCAACGCAGCTCAAGTTCCTGAAGAGGAACAAATTTTTCATTATATATATATATATATATATATATATATATATATATATATATATATATATATATATATATATATATTGGTTTTAGTTATTTTGTACAAGATACAATGAGAGCAAGAAATGTTGTTTTGTGTACTAAGTAATATAACACACACACACACACACACACACATATTTCTAGGGCAGCATGTACATGAATACCTTTTTCCAAGTATTAATAACTTCTTTGGTGTGATGTCAGTCATTCTGAGCTTTACTGTTAGATGCAACACTGATAAATATATCAATTAAAACACAAGGGGGAGCCACTGGACAATTCCACTAACTGATAACAATGTCTAATCTGAGTCTATAAAGTTCGAAAAGCTGCTTGTACCTTCTTATTGGTGAAATGTGATAGCTGTATTTCCTATTAAATATGTCAGTAATGTTCAATTAGGTTCCCCTTAAAAAAAGTGGAAAGAGGCATGCTTTTATAGCCAAAGTGCCCTTATAGTGAAAGGACCCTGGCGGTTTGTAGTACACAATGTGTAATTAGAGAGTCCGGCTCCTGCATGCTTCACTCAGGATGTTGTTCTGAATCCTTATGTTGCCACGTATTTAGATGTTTCCTTTCCTGTTTTGTCTTCTCTTGTTACAACTTCTGTTTTTCTCTCAGGACTGTATATTTTGGTGAGATTTTCTGGTTGAGCAGCTCTCAAAATCAGTGCAAATCTATGTAGCAGGCTTCCACTAATGTTTCTACCTTCAGGACCTTGGTGGATATTGATTGAAAATAAGATATGTTGTAATGAATAATATCATAAATAATTGAAAAGCTCAACAACAGCAGCTCAATATCGTTTGCATAGCTGGTGCAGAATACTAGATTAAGGTTCAGCGTTTTCCACAAGCGTTGATGCATATTGGTTTTCAGGTATGAGTTACAGTTCCTCTAACGTACAGAACTGAAATGATTTGGAAAACTGTGAAGTGAAATGTCCTAATGCTTCTAGAGGTGAATGGATTTCCCAGTTCCAGCATTCTTACAGTGTTAATGCTTTCCGAAATATAAAAAAGTGACAGGAATGAGAAATGTAGCCTCCAAATGGAAGGAAATGAAATACATTAAAGGGGGGAAGGAGGTTAAACAGGAATACTTTACATTGAAGAAACCTCTTTTAATTAGAATTGTACTTAATGGTACTTAAAATTAGCAAAGGGTTAAATTGTGCTCATTTGCACTATTTTGGAGGGTTTGCACTTGTGGGCTGTACATTTTTTGGTTTTATGAATCGAGCATATGGCTGTAATTTGATCGGGTAGTCCTTCCTTTTCCCAGGCCTCTAGTCTGCACAGCTCCTAGAGGGACTTATTAAGATCCATATTTCTCTAGCAGACTATTTCAGAGATTTACACAAGCAAGAACACCTGGTATCTGTGTTGCCAAGTTGGTCGTTAATGATCATGTTTGGTTGTTTGTTAAATCAGACTGCAGACAGTTCCTACTAACACATGTATCTAGTGCTCCATCGGGCCCATATCTGAGAAGAAGAAAAAAAAAGAAGACAAATATATGCTGTAAATAAATGTTCAGTTATTGCAATAAATACCTTTGACTGTACTTTAATTTGCCTGTTACATGTTTTACATTGTTCACAAGTAGGTAGGTTTAGGGTAGGGGTGGGGTTAGGTGCTCCAATTAATGTATGCATTTAAATTAAATTATTTCTATTTTTGTAATGTAAACCATTAAATTAAGGCAAACAACTGAAAGCAATGGACCTGCATGTTGAAAAAAATAGACGCTAAATAGACGCAGTACCCAGTTCATAAAAAAATGACGCAAAATGGTCCTGACCAAGTGATAATATGTGACAAATTGGGAGTGAAAACATGTTGATCAATCAATCAACCAATCAACCAATCAATCAATCAATCAATCAATCTCAGACATGCATAAAGAACAAATTTCTGTAAATGTTCTATACCATGTGCATTTTTCTCTGGAACACCCTAATCACAGAACAGTTCTAAAACAGGTAAAAAAAAAAAAAAATATTAAACTAACAATTACACCTATATATATATATATATATATATATATATATATATATATATATATATATATATATATATATATATATATATATATATGACTAATATTAAATTAATGCATTTAGCAGATGCTTTTATCCAAAGCGACTTACAGTGCATTCAGGCTAACATTTTTTACTTAACATGTTTTCTTTGGGAATCAAACCCACAGTCTTGTGCTACTAACACAATGCTCTACCACTTGAGCCACAGGAACACTAATTTTCATATTTAATTAATCCCTCAGTAAATTGTCTGCCTAGACCTGAAGAGTATCTGAATTTGTTTTCAGACCCTTCTTCCCAAGGCCTTGCTGTTGTGCACACTGTAGGCAGATGTCTAATAGGAGAAACATCTGTCAAACCTGTAATATGAGCTCACAAGTAACAGTTGGTGCTCAGAGCCTGGAAAGATATGACTAGTAGTGATTCAACATAATTTAATGAGTGGTTACAGCATTCATTTAATTATTGTTGCATGCATCTCACATTTGCTTTACATCAGTTTACGGTAGGGTTTAGTAATGTGATTAAACATTAATATTTTTACTGCCAGTCACCAGACATTTAATATCCGAACTAAATCAATATGTACAACAAAAGTTTTTTATAAAATGTCAGTTTCACATTCATCTCATCCGGATAAAACAAAACATGCTTTTAGCGCCACATTGAACATTTCACTTTGAAAGTGTGGTAAAATGTGCAAGAAGCAGTTTAATATGTTTTTGCACAAATGTCGCCACAGATACGTTTTTCCAATGGGCCTTGGTTGTTTTAAATTATTAATTGTATTTCATTGCCAAATTCACTTGTGTAATTTTGAAGCAGCAAAGTAAGCTGCGATAAGTCTTTACTACATTAGCTCTAAGTTGTGACATATGGCACAGGACCAGCCCAACTTTAACACTTTTACACTTTAAATCACCCAAATGTATATTAGATCAACAGCAGCCAGTAACAGTTTAGTCTACAAATTGAAAACATATACTCAATATAAAATACTAGACTTCGGACAGACCAAAGAACAAAATAATTCAATTTTTTTAAATAATATTTTGTTTTGAGAGCAGCATGATGCAGGCAGTAAAAAAAGCAGCTATGCAAAGAGATCAGAATTGATAAATAACATCTGTGTCCCAAACCGCAATTCACAGAAGCCAGCGGCAGGTGATTTTCACATTGCTTATGGAATACCTGCGGAATTTCCTCATTCCATAAATAAGCTGTTTGATTGACTACATAATGGAATTCAAGACGGTACGTCACACCACACCGCGCTGCTCTTGTTACTGAAGTCTTTTGTTAGCCCCAGTTTGACTTGGCATTGATTCATGCCCCAAAAGAATGTCCTGCGTTTGTAGTATCACATTCTAGTGGTACGGATGGCATGGACAAGACTAGTGTCTGCTTTTGCGTTGTAATTGGTGAGTAAATATTCATAGGGTTGTACATTTTCCTCTTTTAGGGGGAGGTTAACCACCACACGCTCCATTTCAGGACCCTTCTGGAGCCCAGCAGCACAAATGTGTCTTCTGCCCTTGGATATGAACAAATGCACACACACACACACAGGCACGCACTTACTGCTAAGGGTGCACTTTAACATAATTCATAAATATGGATCACTTTCTGTCAGTATTTTTTTTAGTCTGCCACTTGCCCCCTCAAGGTTTTTTGTGGTATGTTTGCAGCTCATTACCTAATGATTTCATAGCTTTGGTGTCTGAATCATGTTTATGGATGTGAATTGATATCATCCCGTGTCCAGGTTTGTGAATGTCCATGCTTGTGTATGTGTGTACAGATGTGCTTGACTTTTATTAATCGTTATATGAGCATATACTGTATATTATATATGTATGTATAATGGAAGAAGTAATAAAACATACAACAACACTTCTAAATTAATTGTTAAAGGAATTCAGTTTTGTAATATAATGATGTTCTTTCAAATATGTGGCCTTTTTATTCGGCTGCAGAATTAAATCTAGAAACCAGTTACACAGCTGCATTATTTATTCAAATTAAGTGTGAATAAATGCTATTGTGGATAAGTCACTGTGGCTTTTTCACTTATTCCCATTTGCATATTGTAATATGAGACCATGAATTTGAGACAAATTTAAATCCAGAAGAACAGTAAATTTACTTTCCCTCCAAGCAGGAACTGGGGTTTCCTGTCATCTTTTTTTTTTTCATGACCAAAGGTTTTGATTGTTGAATTGCATACTACATTTTAGAAAGCACTGAAAACAGTTCATTCTTTTTCATTTTTGGGAGCTGATGAACATGTTAAACATCAGTATTTGAATCCTGACTGATGATACAATCTATAATTGCTGGGTTAAATACAACCCAGTGCTGGGTGTAATATGGACAAACCCAGCAATTGGGTTGTCAGCAATGAGCTACTGGAAAAATGTTTTGTTATTAGTTTAAGGATTTGCTATTGACTTTTCAAATGCAGAGTTTTGCGTGTCGCACGCGCGTGTTTGTGTGTGTGAGAGAGAGAGAGACAGGGTCACACAGTGGAGTCAGCTGTCTTAAAGGGATCCCCGGGTATTAAGACATGTATAGCTTAATATACCATAAATTATGTCTCTTATTGAAATATGTAATAGAAAAACCATGAAAGATGTACATTATTTAAAAAAATCGACATAGTTTTTACACTATGGGGGGGCGCCATTATTTTATGTGCACAGTACATACACAGCTTCTGACACTTTTTAACCGTGACACAACTCAAAATACACAACTCAAGTAAATAAAACACTGATATGATACCACATTGTGTGGCTTTGGTTTGTCATTTTCAGTCGGAGGGCAACAAGAGAAGCAATATAAGACTTCACTGATTTCCTAGCAATAGGAAGAGTACAAAAGAAAGGGAAGATGCATGTGGATGAATAAAACTTCCTAAAGACCTGCTTTTTTTTGTCTTCACTTCAGCCCTGATACCTTAGAGATAATTAGTGGACCACAACTACTGAAACAGCTTACAAACGGCTGAGACAAGAAACGCTATGCCATCCTGTTAGGTTGAAACACACTGACGCTAATCATGATGCTGCGGCCACTGGTGGAGTTTCTCAGCGTGGATTTCCCTCGACATCCGGGGCGTTTAGACTCCTTGTGGGGAAAAATCGATGGTACGGCATTTGGTTAAAGCCTGTACTTATCCATCACCACCTGTAAGCTCTTTCAGTAGCTGTAGTCATCATATCAGTATTTTATTTTCCAAGTTGTCTATTTACTGTATTTTGAAAGATGAAGCTCATGATTATGGAAAGGGATGTTACATTTCCGACAAGTGCTTGCAGTGTTCAGCCAATCACAATGCACTGGCTCAGCTGGCCAATCAGAGCAGACTGGGCTTGTCGGAAGGAGGGACTTTGTAGAAAAATACGCATTTGAGAGAGGCATGGCATAGAGGATCTACAATAATGTACAGTATTTGAAAAATAATGTGTTTTTTGAACATTAAAGCATGTCAACATATTTTATTACACCAAATAAACCAAATAATGATCTTTATAAAAGCATCATATGACCCCTTTAACTTTATATTTTTCCTTAGATTTTAGGCCAGAGTGAAGTGTAGACCTCTAGAAGCTTAATAAGCTCTCCCCAGAGATGTTCTGCTACCACAACACCAATGCTCTAGTAAATGGCAGCATGGATTGATGTTGCTTGCTCAGATTTCTCCTGCATGGGCATTTCCTTAATGCTGTTAACACATCTCATGACCCTCTGCATATTTCACACATTTAATCCATGCATATGCATATAAATTTCATTTAGCCTGTTTTAATATGTTTTAATATATTTTCAATGTGTCTTGGCAAAGCAGTTCTTTCACCCCAAATCACTGCTGCAATGGATCTACAATCACAGCGTCAGGAGAATTATGCCTTTACAGTTGACTCGATAAATCAGTGAACAAGCCCAGGTGTCATCCATCATCCCACATCATCTCTCCTCATTCTACCCTACCTTCTCTACTTCCCTCCCTCTCTGTCTCTTCGGGCCTCATCATGGAAGGAAGAGGCAAACACCTCTGCTATTTGAGGCCGTGCGGCTCTCGCCTCCTCCTCTCGGTGCATGTCATTGACAAGACTGACAGCTAATGATGAAATACGAGCGATTTGAAATACGAGCAAGTGATTTCTCGCCACCCGTCAGTGTGTGAGAGTCCTAAGACCCCGTGGTGCGGCGGGGGAACAGATGTGCGGGAAGATTTGTTACAGCTCATAACTTGTCCACTGCCTCGGGCCGCGAGCTCTGCGAGTCAGCATTCCCTCCCACAACCCCCTGCGAGTGAGCGATTTTTCTTTACAAAGCGCAGAACGTGTGGGCCAATGCTGTACTGACTGGCAGCGGCATACGGGACCAGCTCCACCTCTGGGATTACACGCACCATGCGGAGAACCAGAGATGAGCACGATGAGTGGAACACAAATCCATTTAATTAAACAAGGCTACCACGCACTGCGAGAACATACTGTATATATGAGTTACATAATTACCATCATGGATGCATGCCAGTTAAAAAGGCAGTGAATCAAAACAGACATTAAATAACTGTTAAACTTTAATCACATTTGTGGTGCAACATCCTACCATACTGCCATAGAAGATGGTATTTCTTTAATGCCTGCTATGACAGAATGGTATAGAAATGCTGAAAATGTCACATTCAGAATGTGAAATAACTGCATGAAATAAACAGTGGCATCTGCAAACAAATGCCGATTCATCTTCATTGGTCCCACTGCTGGTCTGACCATCTGAAAGCTGGTTTGATGATGGCCCAAATTAGTTATCCAGGTGAAAATATTGCAGTAAAATATCCCTGTCTGTGAAATGGGCCATAGGGTTTCACTAAAGTAATACATTTTATGTGTTTTCATGAAAATCCAAATAGTGATAGTAACTAACATTAACATTTTACTAACATTAACAGTTAATATTAGGGTCAGTCACAATAATACTGTATGGCGATACTTTTTAGTGATGAAATATTTCAAACTGTCACCAAACTCCATATAAAAGGCATGGCTAATCTAAAATGTATTAACATTTTTTATTAAATATTAAGTTATGGTGATTATCTCAAATGATCTCAAGTAAAAAACGAATGAAGTGCAAAAATATCCCTGACAAATTTCACATTAGGAGTGCATTTTATTCCTCTATAAGGGGCAAATAAGGGTTTCCATATGTTGTACTGTACGTTAAACGTGCACTCCTGTCAATCTGTTATTCTGAAATACAGGCAGACGTCAATACCAGCTATATGTGGCTGGGGCTGAAGCAAGAGCTTGTCTGTGCTGTACACAAGAGCCAAGCAGATGAATTGGTTTTGGTGGTGGCAGCTCTCAAGTTGAATTTCTCTGCCATGCTTCACTTCTGCAGTGTGTGTTAATATTCTGCCTTGAATCTCTACAAGGCAAAAGGCCAACTGGCGTTTTTCCCCGTGGTTAAGTGGACAATTCAGCATTTAATTCTGAATATTATTGTGACAACAAGAATAAGGGTGAACAATTGAATGCAATCACTGTAATTTGAGTGCTACGTCTTCCAAACAAGCAGACACAAACTACCACTGCATTGATTTTAACATAAAAATGACTAATAAAAGCCAAAAATATAGTATTTATGAATTTGACATGCTATCTAACCAAACAAACCTATCTTTGCATCAATACACAAGTCAGTTACTAAAACAAGTCAACAATTTCCCCAAGAAAGAGAAGATATATTCCCTCCCTTGCTCTTTTTCGGCCATCAGTTTACAATCCAAGAAACCACTTAACCATTTGAGGTTGAAATTAATGGTTCCCCCCTCTGTTTACACTGAAGCGAATAAGAGATTCTTTCAAAGCTGGAGTGGCTTTTTAAAATGTTAGAACCAGACCTCATCTTCTAATGACAAATTTTCCCCAGCCCTTTAACTGTAACATGGGACAGACTTTATGGTTATGGAGAGGAAATATTTAGCCAAAATTACTAGTATTCATTATTCTGAGGAAAGGCTTTAATGAACATGGGAAAGCATATATATCCTCAGTGGAATGTTCATAACACAGAAATGGCATTGACAAGAAGTGATTTGTGCTTCACTTAAAAAAGAAAGAAAGAAAGAAAGGAAATCCATGTGGAAGGGTTCAATTTGCAATTTGAGGGTCTGTGGTTAAAATTACGGATTTGTTGTTTAGTAAAAGTACTAGATTATGATTTCACCTTTTTCAATTTAGCTAGTGTATAATGGGGCTGTTTGGGCATAAACAACATTCGCAAATTAATGACACTTAAAGTTCAGTGCAAGGGAGAGATTGTCTGTTTTTTTCTCTTTTTATGGCCTGAAACAAATGGATGGTAGGGACTACAGCAAGCTACTTCCTGGATGGGTGACATCACAAACCTTGAAATTTACATAAACCCCACCCATTGAAGCATGCAGCAAAGGGGGTGGGGCCATGCTGTGCAGCTTTAGAAAAGAAGTGTTGTTGTAGTAGTGTGTTGTTGACATGCCGTCAAATCGCTCTTTGTTCAGTCTTGCAAGGAACGCTGGACTTCGGGAGCAATGGTTAAAATGTATTTTTGAATGCAGTTCCTGAAAATTAGGATCCAAATCTCTCTGTGCTATACAATTTATACAGGACATCTTCCTAAATCTACGGGTTTTACATTTACATTTATTCATTTAGCTGACGCTTTTATCCAAAGTGACTTACAATTGCTATATATGTCAGAGGTCGCACGCCTCTGGAGCAACTAGGTGTTAAATGTCTTGCTCAGGGACACATTGGTGTCTCACAGTGGATTCGAACCTGGGTCTCTTAAATCAAAGGCATGTGACTTATCCACTGCGCCAACACCAACCCTAGAAATAGAACATACATCAGCACAACAGATTAACCTTACCCACCCTGGATTCAAACCCATGACCTCACGGTTTCGGGACCAGTGCCATAGCCAAGTGCGCCACATTAGTTGTTTTATGCTATTGTTTATGGGCCACAACCTATAAGTATGTGTAGATGTGTTTTCCATCAGTAGTTTATATCGTTATTTTTATGTTGTAGGAAGGACGTAAACAAAGGGCAATGCTGTTTGGCTCCTCTAGCCATTTAGCAAAATGGTAATTTATACTTGTCTCTTACACAAACACCTACAGAATTCTTTTTAATTCCACAATCAAACCTTGAAAGTTGTTGGCGTTTTAGTGATCAGTGCAAACTATTCATTAGCTTTTATGCTAGTTTTGCAACAGACACTGTAAATGTGGTTCTTTGATTAATTTGGACACTGTAGTAAAGCTATGGTTACTCTTTCTAATGGGCTCATAGTTCTTGCAACAGATTTTTGGCTACACTCGTTCTACAAAAACAAAACAAACGGTACTATACAGTCAGTAGCGATTACTTAAGTCTGCAGTCTATATTCCAATAATCCCACTAAACACAATTGTTTATTTTGCAGACTAAAGCCTTAGTTCAGATAAAACTGTACATCAAAACATAACATAAAAAGCAATAGCATTTTAGCAACTACATAGCAATTTTAGACAAAAAAAAAAAAAAACACCATTCTGAAACGCCCTGTATGAGTCATGCTCAATTCTCTTCAGTAATATGTTCTGGGGTTTACTCTGGCTCAAACTGATAAGGCAATATTGGCACCTTTGTCGGCACATGCAACTACCCGTTATGGTAAGAAGTGTGACGTTTCCGGATAACGTGCACTAGGTGGAAAGTGAACTAACAACACACTGGGCTAGCTAACTAATCTGAGCCCATTGCAAATTTCTGAGGAAGGAACCAGGAAGTCAACAGAACATTTTTATAAAATGCGGTAAGGAATAATTAAATAAAAACAGCATGAACACATTACAGTGCACCCCGTAAACACAATCAAGCCATAAAAAAGAAAAAAGCTGTAAACCACCCCTTTAAAGATTACAACAGTACAGATTTGAAAATTGTATTTATTTATTTATTTATTAAGCATAAAGAAGGCATGTTAACCATTGTGGGGGGCTGGGGGGTGAATTATGTGTAAAAAAAAATAAAAATAAATTAAACTTGTAAATATATTATTGGATTTTACCTCATGGTTAAACTATAGCAGCCATATGATTAAAAAAAAAAATTGTGTATTTAAATTGTCATCCTTATTTATCTTTGACCAAAACTGTACACACAGTCTCCCTCACATGACTAACGAAATTCATTACTGAAGTATGTACTTGGCACACAGAAACAAAGAGCAATAGAGAAAGATGATTGCTGTATCTATCCCGCAGGCTTACCTCAGGTGATGAAACTTCACATGCTCTCAGAGGTAAGAAGATGTGGTATTGGATGGAGGATTGCATTGTGTGACATATATATATATATATATATATATATATATATACATATATATATATATATATATATATATATATATATATATATATATACATACATATATATATATATATATATATATATATATATATATATATATATATATATATATATATATATATATATATATATATATAACTTGAATGCTGTCATTGAAGAACAACAGTTTCAGCTCTTTTTAAAGTCAATCTTTTATTTCTATTTTAGTTAATGCAAATATTTTCCCACCGCTAGTGTTCATTGTCGTTATGGTTTTCATTTATGATAAAAATCCTGATAGTTGTTAAGTTAGATTATAATAATAATAATATAAAAAGTATATATTATTTTAAGATAAGATGTGCTCTTTTTTTAAGCAGTTCAGCCTTCATTTGGCCAATATATGCTCATATATGGAGCTTTGTGTAACTGAAAAAGAAGTCCTATCCCCAATGGTTTGATTACTACAGCAAGAGATATTCCACAGCATGACTCACCTAACAAAACTGCATTTAGCCTCAAAAAATATGGAAAACTCCCTGGATGAGGTTTAACATGGAAACCAGTTACTACAAGTATATACTTAATCAATACCATTGGAAACATAACTGAGAGTTCTTGAAGGGAATTTAATTGCTAAACAAGGTCCATTGCCAAATACTGCACATTGCAAAGTTTAAAAATCTTCTTCGTTCATTCCTTTTTGTTTACATAGTTTGAGAACTAGGTCATTCAACCTTGTGAAACTGTCAGATAGGCTCTCCCAAAAGCCCATGACTGGTCAAAAGATAGGATTTCCTTAGGGAACACTTTGTGACCCAATTCTTTCACAAGCATATCTTCAACATCTAGAACTGTGTCCTAAAGATGCCCTCAATGAGATCAGCAATGGTCCCAAGAACAGACGCAAACACAACATGAGGCATATTTAAGAGCAGCTATTTTATCAGTTGCCCTCTTTAATAACAACTAATAACATATTGGTAATATAAAATATCAAAACACACAAACTGAATCTTTTTATGCAACATCAGACTAGTAGCCTACTCAGGCCACAAAAATTAACCAAATATGACAAATAAAGGGTACATATGTTTTAAAATCCTTACTTTTCACTGTCAGGTTCATGTTTGGATTTTTTTCCAGTCTTCTCAGTGACTTATTGTGTCAGACAATCCTAAAGGGAGTAATTACCGGTTCCAAACAAACTCTCATCATGTCAGCAGTAAACAAATCTCCCGTGGTAAAGACTGCTGTACCTATTAATAAACTGATACGCTAATAATTGAAAGTGCACTATACATGCCACGAGAGCTTCTTCATTCTTTTGAGGTTAATTAAATTTGTTTTCTGCCAAGAAAGAAAGAAAGAAAGAAAGAAAGACACCATAAACTCTCCGCCAAAGACATACATAGGTGAATTAGCAATAAAATCACACTGGAACAACTGTAAAAACAAGGCCAAGATTAATGACAAGAAGAAAAAAGTGGCATATTGTATTTGTGGGTTTGCTTTTGCTTACAGTCAGAGCTTTATTTACATGTCTTTCAGGGTTCTCTGCACTGATATGGGAGATATAAAGTGTCAAATCCCAATTACTGCCTAATGAGTAACTGCTCAGACCATGTGTGGGATTATAATGTATATCTCAATAACAGCAATTCACAGGCAAGGCAAGGCACATTTTAAAACAGCCAGTGGAGACAGCCATGGAGCAGCCACCGAAAAGGCTTGGTCATCTTTTAATTTCAAACAGCATTAACCTGTCTGAAGACCTTAAGTTCCTAGAGCATTTCCGGTGGAATAGCAGATCTGTGATATTTAGTGGAGCCTGGATATTTTATTTCTTGGCACCACATGAACCACAAAAGTGACTTAACTTAGCATGTTGCTATGATAGCATGGATGTTGACTAAGATGTTGACCTTGTTTCTACCTTCAGGTGCACCAGGAAAACTAGTACATGTGACCAGTCTTTTTGCACTTACACTGCAAGGACAAATACACATATATAATTTGACTCCCCCCTCCCCCCTTATTTATTTATTCATTGTCTGATCCATTGCTATGGTTATTAGCCTACTATGTCAAAAATCACAATTTCAGATTCAGTCCCGTATCAATAAAGTTTGACCATCACTCCCAAAACTTTGCAGAGTGTAAGACTGTACTGAAATCAGTTTTTGAGAAAGTACATAACCAGCCAGTGTTCAAAACTATTTTCTTTCCTGATTCACAATGGTAAACTTATTTATAATTTATTTATTTTTTTTCTAATTTGAGTGATAATTAAGTAAGGAGACAGAAGAATATCCTGAGGAGTTTAGGATTTAGGACCTCCAGGCTGGAGGTGTTTGTGTTCCAGGAATGGTCCTCCAAGATATGGATTCCCAGGAATTTGAAGCTGGAGACACGTTCAACATCTGTCCCGTTAATGTAGATGCTATGGTAGGCAAATTGGTTTGGGTCCAGTGTGGGTGGGAGACCAGATGCTCAAAGCCCTTCATAACAATAGGTGTGAGTGCTACGGGGCGGTAGTCATTCAGGTACATCGGGGAGGAGTGTTTTAGCACTGGCACAATGGATGTGGATGCATTCTGGCACAGTTGTTTGGGTGAGCGGCAGGTTGAAAACGTCTGTGAAGACCCCTGCATGCTGCTCTGCACATGCCCTAAGCACATGCTTAGGGGTGTTGTTGGTGCCAGCAGTGTTGCATGCGTTGATCCCTCTCAGTGCAGTGTGGACATCTGTGGAAGTGAGTTTGAGGGGTTGGTGGTCTGCTAGAGTGTGATCTTGGGGGCCGTCTCCTTGCTGTCACTGTCAAAGTGAGCATAAAAGTAATTCAGCTCGTTAAGGAACGAGACGTCTGTGACCCTTGGAGTGGAGATGCTTGGCTTATAGTCACTGATGACCTGGATGCCCTCCCACATGCGTCAGGGGTCAGAGTTAGAAAGGTGTTCCTCTACCTTTCAAACAGAGATGGCGAGAAAGAAGCAGGGGGATAGATAATTCTATCATCCGGTTCACCCTGAATACACAAGAAGCTAAGTAACTGATGCTTGTTTAACGGAAATTTCAGCATGCGCACATGCACAGTGCTCGTTCTCCAGAAAAAGCTGCTTTCCTCACAGGTGAGTTAAAATACATTGTGTATCCCCCAGGCTTGGGAATAACTTCTTCAACTGTCAGTCTCAGCTTGACATCAATTTGCAGACATGCCATACACACATACACACAGACTACACATTTGACCAGGAAGTATGTGTGGCATTAGTAGGAATGCTGCTTTTATTAATGCTTTTCTCTCACTTACAGTTCCACATTCCGCGTACTTCTAGCTTGGAGGTCTTTTTCTCTGTGCATTGCATCACGATCTCATATTAACCCTGCAGAAATTATTTAATATTTGACACCCAAACCAAATGCATAGCAAGCACGGCGCTTCTTGCTTTCTGCCAATGAGCAGGTTAATTTTTAACAACTAGTATTATGTTGGAGAAAGAGTGCGCTGGGGAATCTACAACGTGGGGTATGTTGATGCATAGGCTGTTTATTTAATGTTTAGAAACCTCTCTCCAAACCATTGCTCATCACTTATTTATGGTGGCTTGTTTGCCTTGTCAAACTGTGGCCTTGCTTCTGGTGCCAACGTGTGCCCCGTCTAGGTTTTTGCATCTCACAGGGCTAACCCATATTAATATTTCACATAGGCAACGCAAACCAGCCCAACATCGGCTTATGATTGGCAGTAAATATGATTTCTTATTCACATTATTGATGTATTGTTCAGAAGGGCTTGTTGCGCTAAAAACAATTACTTAACGTAAAACAGTCCATCAGAATTTTTATAAGATTAAATCTTGTGTTGATGATGAGGGAGATGAGGGACGCTGTATTCAGGCACATATGAAGTCTTTAGTATCTTTTTATTGATACTAAATAATTACTGTAAGGTATGATGCAGTATTGATCAGATGTATTAAGTCAATTTTATATAACAGAAAATTCCATTTCTGGATCTTCATCAGTCAGTAGTGTAGAGTACATGGACTTTGCACTGATCGATGTTAATTATGCTAACAGTAATAGTGAATGATATATCTGTTTTTGTATCTCAAAATAAAATGTGCCCACATGCAGAGCTTATAGTACATCTATAGAGCCTTTAAGAAAACATAGTGATGGAAAATAAACAGGGAAAAAATTCAATGCTTTGGTGTTGGCTTGCAAAAGAATGACATTTCCTCAAGAAACTTGCCTGCAAACGTTTGCGTACACACAGACACACACACACACACATTTGTTTTATAAATAAATAAATAAATAAAAAATAATAATAATAATAATAATTCCACAACAAAATGTAGCGTTTTCTTGCAAATGCATACCCCCCTCCATTTTATATTTCTATCACCAAACTTCTTTTTGTTTCTTGGGAGAATATGAGAAGAAATATCAATTTCAATCCTTTTGCTTTTACTTGCAAAAATTTAGCATTCGCTGGGAAACTTTGCATTCACTAACAAAACTTTGCATTTGCTTGTAAATACCTAGTTTTTTTTTATTTTATCTTATATTATTTTCATTACCAAGCCTTGATGTTGATCTCTCGCACAAGTACTGTGTTCCCACACAAAACCTTGCATTCACTTGCAAATGCATACATCACCTGTTTAGCATACATCGCCAAAATAAGTTTCTTGGGAGAATATAAGGGGAAAATATTTTTTTTTGCTCTTTTGCATTCTGCAAGAGAACCATCACCAGTTATTTCCATCACTAGGTTTGTGTTTGCTTACATAACTTTGCAAGGAATTGGATTCTTGTGAAAATGCAAAAGCACTGAAATATTGTTTCTTCCCCCTCTTAATGTTTCTGTAGATGTATGCTGGCCACAGAGGCACATTATATTTAGTGATTTGATTAACTTTATCTGACCTGTGTGCCACTGTTATCATCCTGCATACATTTTTGACTTTAGCATATAAAGAAGATTTTTCAAGGCCAGCCTGCTTATCCTATTTCTATAGTGTAGACAGACTGAAGCCCGGAGAAGAGATGGTGGTGAAGTAAAGCACAGGGAACAGCTCGAAAATAATTACTAGCAAAGTCACAATTCATTTCCAATGAGAAGGAAGAGCAGAATGGAGAGGGTGTGCAATCCTGTGAAACTGCCTTGAATATGGAGAGTGCGTCTGAGGCATTTACATTACATGGTTCAAGTGACCCAATTCTGTGACACCGATCGGATATGATCCATGAATGTGTAAGCAGGAAGAAAGAACACTGATTCTGATTTTCTCCGATTGGATTCAGGCCTGATTCATATGTCGAAATAATGCTGATATGAATTGGATAAGTGCATTTGCATCTGCCATGTAAGCAGATTAGTTTGGATATTCCCCTGTCAATGTGAATCATTCCTCACATAAAAAGCATTGGTGGGCGAATGGCATCAACTCACAACCACAATCACATCTTCTGCAATGGCCCTGTTTTCCTGTTCAGCCTAAGCTTTTCTGGGTATCTATGTCTACCTTGGGTTGTTTCGTCAAGTGGGTGACATACAGTATGGGGCACTTTTGAAAGAATATATAAGCTGGGTATAGTCAAGAAATCAAAATTGGTCATCTAGACCTGCAATGTAAATGTGGCCTAAGAGTCTCTACAACATACTGTACAGCTCCCCGTGTCGCCCCAGAAAGCACTGCCACCCTATGTCTACGCAAACACAGTAATTATTATAAGTATTTATTTATTTCACATAGTTATGGAGATGCTGCATTCTAAACTAAATAAATCCACCTCTGAATGGGGCACTTTGGAGTGAGAACAGTCATGGCCGCCATATTGAAAGTCGTTCCAAACCGAATTGTGCAAAACTGGTCACTTCTAAGGGCCCTTTCAGATTTTGAAGAGTACAACAAATGGAAATTTAACTTTCATTATTTATTTATTTTTTACGCAAAGTTGCGGCAGAAGTGCATTCCAAGAATTAACTATAGAACACAAAATAATGTGCATGAAAGTAAACTGTAGTCTTAAATATTAAGATACACAGGAATGTACAAGAGTGCAAACAGGTTGACACTGTCAGTGTGTCTATGTGAGGTAGTGAATGATGAAGATCTTACTGATAAAGTGAATATTAAGTGGAGACGTAGATTTTAATAGGCTGGTTTTGAGTTTAGGAGCCTGATGGCCTCGGGGAAGAAACTCCTCCTGAGTATCTCGGTTTTTGCCATCGGGCTACGGAAGCGCTTACCAGATGGCAGCAAAGTGAAAAGATGGTTACTGGGGTGGATAGAGTCCTGGTGCAGAGTTTAGCTCTAGCCCTAACTAAACGACTGAATCAGCTAATCAAGGTCTTCAGACTCACAAGAAACTTTTAGGCCAGGGGAAGGCAAGTTCAGTCCTAGAGAGCTGCTGTACTGCAGGGTTTAGCTCCAACCCTGAAAAAAACCTCACTTGCCTAAAGACTTAATAAACCTGAAGACACTGATTAGCCTGTCCAGGTCTGTCTGATTAGGGTTGGAGTTAAACTCTGCAGGACTTCGGTCCAAGGATCAAATTTGCCTGTTCTAGGCAAGTGTGTTGGAGCTAAAATCTGCAGGACGTTTGCTCTCCAGAAGCAGGACTGGACACCCCTGGATTAGGGCATAGGGATTTTTTTGAAAAAAGAATGGTTTGAACAAATGTTACCTTTTTGGTCCTGTATCTAATTTCATGTCTAATGACTACATAGTGGCATCTACTGAGGTCAAAAATAACTGCAGGGGAAAGTTTAAAAGCTCCAAGATTTGGGATTCAATCTAAATTAGAAACCGCAAGAGGAAATGAGAAGAATTTATTGAAACACAGAGGCACTGGTCTTAATCAGCCTTATGTCAGGACTTGTGTGAGGACAGGAAATGGATCATTATGTCTTCGCCGGAGGGCATCCCATCCCTGATCCACTGCTTTGGTTGTGAGAACATAATTAACCTGGTAGACAAATAAGAGCAAATAATGATGATCTGATAGCTTGTCGGCGGTGTAACTGTGTAAAGCACACATTTAAACAAAGGATGTGATCTAGACTATAGTTGTTTCACATGAAATGTACCTTTTTAAAATTAGAATGACACTGCTATATGTACAGCACATTGTTTATGTATTTGAGCTTGAATCTACAGTATATATTCACTGCTGTTTAAAAGTTATGGGGTGAGCACTTTAATATATATATATATATTATTTATTATTTTTTGAGAAAAGTGTCTCATGCTCCATAAGGCTAAATACATTTTTGATAAAAAAATAAAAATAAAAAAAATAATGCATAACTTTTACATTTTATTCATTTGGCAGATGCTTTTGTCCAAAATGACTTACAAATTAGGACACACACACACACACAAACACACACACACACACAAATATAAGCAAATATATATATATATATATATAAAAAATATATATACACAAATATATATATATATAAAAAATCTTTGTATCATGCACTCTTGTGCTTATATATATATATATATATATTATCACTCTTTAGTTTTGATTGCTTCCAATTTGTAAGTCGTTTGAAAAATATCAATATTTTCAAAACAAAAGTCAGTGTGATATAACCAACAGTAAAAAAAAATCTAAATCAGACGTCTTGAAAAATCCCGATATTCATGCTTTAATATTGTAAAGAACAAACATAAAAATGTTTGATATTACATTTGTAAAATAATTAAAATTAATAACGTTAAACAAACTGATAACATTGTGTACATACATGGATATAAAGAAAATATTACTATTTACATATAACATTATTATTATTTTTGTTTTATTTTATTTTTTTTAGCCCTTTAGGACATGACTGGTCTGGAAATCTAAACTTCCTTTGCCTGGAAGCTCTTAGGAGAATCAGTGCAGGTGAGCCAATGAGCCCTCAAGTCTCTCAAGGCCTTTTGTTTTATTAGTTTGACAGACTAATCATCTCATCAGGTGTACATGACAGCACTGTCACGCTCCCTTACACCGCAGTCTAAACCACGCCATCTTGTCAGAGCTTGCTGATTCAGGAACATTTACATTATCTCAGCTCATTGCATAGTGATCCAAGTCAGAGCAATGATGAAGACATGAATGACTGCATGCATGTGTCTGCCTTTAAAAGCAGCATGATGCCATGATATTTACATGGGGAATTTCATTTTATTTTACTTTATTTTATAGAAAAGTATATTGTATTGTGTTCTTTAAAAATTTTCAAATGCTTCAGATGAGCTGGTTAAATGTTTCACCAAATATCAGAATATATAGATTAAAGCTACTGTTTGTCTCTAGAGACATTAGTTTGATTTTTGTGTTCAGCCCATAGATTTGTATCATGCACTCTTGTGCTTATTTTGGATATACTTCACAAAAATGTGAATGAAAGGTATTGTCAGTCCTGCTTACACTTCTCACTTGGTGGTCCTGCATCATGGTTGGATTGTATATTTTGTTTACCAAGAGGGCATGAGAAATGACTTCCCCCGAGTATACGGGAGGTCCGCGAGCAGGCGTCAGGCCTCTCCCGAGGAACACTTGACTGCTTCTGCTGACAGGTCACCACAGGACTCGCTCAGACTGATTGACATGTCAGGAAATGAGCAATCACTGCTGTCCAGTTTGCCCTTTAATTGCATGAAATGTGTGCATGAGATGATGAAGTTCCCAAAACACTTGGTCTTTTTTTTGCAACTTGTTGATCTATAAGTTCAGCTGTTTAGTATTAGCACACCTTCTGACCAACACATGTCCATGAATTTTAAAGTTATTTATTATTATGTTATTACTGGAAGACAGATTACACACACATCAGTGAGAAATTTATATTATTTTCTTGGATTATATTACACAGTTAAAGAGAGGTATGTTTTATAGAGTTATTAATATGTCTGTGTGTGTGTGTGTGTGTGTGTGTGTGTGTGTGTGTGTGTGTGTGTGTGTGTGTTTGTGTGTGTCACATAATTAAAACATGAAAAGTAAAACTTAAAATAACTTAGAAAACTGAAAAAGTAACTAATCTTAAATATAACGGATTAAAACTGATTTAAAATGTTAATAAAAACAGATTTATCTTATTTATACTAAAATGACATTGTTCAGAGCAAGAAAAAGAAAAACAAGTATGAAGTAAAAATAAATACATAATCATCTGCCAAGATTTATATAATTTATAAATATTAGAAATTATTTTTCAAACCTTAAATTTCCTATTATTTCTATATTATTATTTTTTTATATAAGGTTGACACCTCTTCACTTCTTGAAGGTATATAAATGAATTAAAACAAATTGAAACAAAGTACTTTTGTGGACCTCTATATTCAATGTCAAGGCAAATTCATAATTTCATCTTTGTACCTACTTGACACAAACCTAGAGCTTGCAGGAGCCATGAGATGTATGAAATATGATATTAGTGAAGTGAAAATGCATGGTTTCCTGTCTCAGGTGTCTCAGTCCTTTCATCAGGCTTTGCTTTCACCACACCGACCCAGAAAGAGATGGGCCACATCGCTAACGGATTGCCCCGAGGAAAAGGCCAAGCTCCCTTTGGAGGAAATGTGGTCAGCCCAGCTGTTGCCAGGGACAACGGGCTTTTCACATTGGCCAAACCCAAGACGGATGTTAGTGGGATTCCAGGCTTGCTTTGCCTCCGGTCGAATGGGCCTGCAGGGAGCCCCCTGCCCAGCAGCTCCTAGATGGATTGGAGCGGCCCCAAGATCTGCTGATTGTTTCACGCCCAAACACTGTGTGGTCTGACAAATGAAGGGTCGCAAAGGTCAAAGGGTGGAGCCCCGATGCCTATTAGTACATCGTTTCAGCTGTCGTTATGTTAAGAACGTGCTGTAATGTTGGTTTGAAGGACTGCTACTGATTGGAAGGTTGACCATAAGACTAGCTTCGAAGAGAAGCATTTTACTTCAGAATAGCCAATGAGAAATAAATGTTTGGGACAAGCCATCAAAAACTGATTGGATTGGGAAAAGTGAGTACTGTATACTAGAAAAGACATAGATGTTTAAAGGGGGAGGCTGAATAAATAAAAGGAGTTGGTGGAATGTTATTGCAGTTGATTTAGATAAAAATTACAAAGACAAACATTTAACTTCGGAATAACATAACAATTAAATAAGATAGATTATGAACTAAAATAGGGTCAACAAACTAAACAGAAGCTTGGCCAGGCTGAGAATCCATCTGAAACCAGCTAAATCCAGCTTGAAACTGATAAGATAAGAAAACATGTTTGAGTCTAAATTAATATTTCAAATGTACTGCTGTCTTTTTATGTCATATGACTCTTGCCTCTTGTCAAATAATTCATATTACATTATCAATTAGCATTATAAATATCATCCTTTCTGAAATAAAAGTGCATATTGTGCACTGCATATCATAAAAAAAGACTTTAAAATACTGTACTTGTAGATATTATAATAAAACAAAGACGCCACCTAAGTCTACTTAAAGTATATTTTCATGAAGTTTTCTAACAAACTTAACGGCACTTTTTAAAAAGTCTATTTGTAATATTGACAAATTGTTTTACTTATGTTCTAATGATATTTTGTCATGCTTTATTGCATTTTACACTTATTTTGGTCTGTTGACTAACATACTAAAGCACCAGATTATATCTTTAATTGCACTAAATTGCAACATCATTACATTTCAAAAATTACAAATATATTTTAAAATATATGCCGTACAGTACAAGTTTCAATAGAAATAACATTGAAGCCAATTTTAGTTTATCATAAATGCTTGTCAGTACATTCAACAGCAAACTATAACCATATTTCAAATACACAGGAATTATTCAATTGCATATGAACATTTTCTCAAGTCCTAAATAACAAAATTTAAGCCAATTCCATTTATCACCAAGTTGAACAATAACACATTTTCATTTATGCAGCGTCTATTTTCATTAAGTACAAATGTGTGATTGGGCTGGAGAAAATTACAAAAGATACCGTTAATTGATGGCTTTAGTGACATAGATGATAAATTGCGTAGCACAGTCTTTGTGACGCAAGATACCCGCGTTTGAATCCGCCTTTTGCCAAACCGTTTTCCACATATCTCATCACATCACAAAGGCATTTATTTCCAATAAAAATTAAGGAAATAAGTGAACATTTTTAAATGAGGTATCAGGTAGGGTTAGATTTAGTAAGTGCTTTATTGTCCCAATAAGGCAGCATCAATTTAATAATTACTGTATAATAAAAAATATAATTTACACTAAATAAGTTATAATTGCATAATCTTTTATAATGTGCTACACTACTGAGTTGCATATATTTGCCACTATTTGTAGTAGTACAAATACTATAAGTAGTATAAATAGCATCTATCACCATTTACACTTAATGCAAATAGCCACTGCTTTTCATTTATTTGCAATTTAACATCCAATCTGAAAACATTACATTCACTCTGCATGCAAAGTATATTATGTTAAAGTATATTATTTACGTAACAAGTATGCAAAAGTGTCCTCTTTTTTATGTATTGCCCACCTAAGTAGCTTCCATGTATTCAACAACTTTTTGTTAGTACCATTTTTCAAAAGATTACCATCACTGTAGTCTAACTGCTTAAATGTATTGTAGATTGGAAAGCTTCAGTTGCAACAGCTGACAATAGAGTATGTACATGCTAAAATTTAGCGTTTTGTCTAGCGCTTTCCAACTTGTAGAATTTGTTGAAATGGTCTCCCACATCTTTTGTTTTTCTGCAAGGCTGACCAAACTTATTGAGGTGATGTTCCCCACAACGGCAAACAATCAACACCACCACAGCGCCTTTCATCAAAACTTGGAACGTGCAGTCAAATCTGTTGGCGCTAATTTATTTCATTAGCGTAATAAGAGCACCGCAGAGAGCTGTCCTTCACTTTCCTGTTGTGAAAACATCATCATTTATTTCCACAGTGTGAGCTCCCTCTTTGACTTGTCCTCCCTTAACCCCAACGGTTCATCCATTCGCTTGGTGAAACTCATGTGATGATTGAGATTGGGCTAATGTGTCATGCTTGGAAAATGGCTTGAATTACCCTCTGCAAAGCTACATAGCTTCTCCATGCTGCTTTGCTTTTATCAGCTTTGTGTTTACATTCATTAGCACTTGTCTGAAATGTGTCACATTCGCACTCCCCTCCATTTTATGCATTGGCTTGGCTCTTCACGTCCATTTGAGACAACCCCGTTCGGCAAACAGATGCTATCAAGCAAAAAAAAAAATGTTTTGTCTGCCTTGCATTAGCAAGACAAACGTTTCCTTCAAGACTTTACATGCCTGTGCAGAGAGAGTCTCGCAGCATTACTCTGAGCCAAGCATGTGTACGTTCACAACCTTTTCTTACCTAAGTTCATTCTTGAGAAACTCAAACAAGGGAGGAGAACACCGTGACACAGTTATAAAGTGGTCTCGCTGGGCCTGAGATGCATTAAAACTTCACTTGCTGAAACAAGCAACACTATGACTCCTGCTCAAGAGGGTCAAACATAGCTTGAGAAGCACCAAGGCATGCTTTATGCACTGATTTATAATACAAATGTTGGAGTGACAGTAATTTCTTAATTTGTGTTAAGAGTATAGGGATATTTGAATTGCATATAAAATGAATTTATCTGTCATATTTGTGAGTCGTATAAATACTTTATTGCTATTGTGTGAATAATATGTAATCATGTAATCATTAATCAATAATAAGTAACTGTAGTGTGATCATGAAAACTTTCAAATTTAATGTAATCTGATTACAAGTACTTAATTTTTGGAATCTGATTATGTAATCTAGATTACATGTAATCAGTTACTTTCCAATACTACTCGCTAAATCAATTAATAAATAACTCATTTACTATCAAAACAGGATTGTTTGTAAACATTTTGTGCGTACAAATCTACCAAGAGACCCTAGAAAGTGACAACTAAACAAATCTTACATTTACAACTTGATTTTCATTCATGAGCGAAACACCATTATTGCGTAAAATCTGGGGTGCATTCCCAGAAGCATGTTCAAAACTTCCATTGTTACCAATAGAGTTCATGGAACTAATGACAGATAAATTGAACCTAAACAGATATTTTACCAATTTTTTTTGTTAAAAATTATGTAGGAAAAGTAATAATTAATTTATGGCAAGAGTGCACCTCAAAAATCTACATCATAACAGGAGTTCTGACCTTTGTTAAAAAAAAAAGTAATCTTTGTTGCCTTTTTCTCTATCACACTTTAGAAATCATCAGAAATTATATATCACTTGAAAACCTAAAATCTCAAAATTCATCTTTTGAAAGCTATATTAAATTCAAACATTGCATTACCATGAAAATGGTACATCAAAATCATGTTTTCAGTCATGAATTATACAAATTTAGGTTTGGATCATGCACGTTCAAGCAGAGGTGGGTAGAGTACCCAAAAACTGTACTCAAGTAAAAGTAAAAGTACTTCTAGAAATATTTACTCAAGTAAAAGTACTAGTCTTGAATAGTTACTTGAGTAAGAGTAAAAGAGTATCAGTTAAAAAATCTACTCAAGTAGTTAGTTACTAGTTACTTTGGGTCATATATACTGAGCCTATTTTTATTTAGATATATAGATAAAATGTATGTAATGTATGTGTGTATGTATAAATGTATATATTTTATCAGCCTTTACTCCAATTTATGTAATTTATTATAAAACCCTTTCTGTTTGCTTAAGTAACAGATATAGGTGTCATGCCATAACATATTTTTAATACGACTGACTTTATATTAAATGTGAATTTAACATTGAAAGTTAATGTGATTTTAAATATTGCTACTAATCTTTCATTGTTCAGAAAGACAGCAAATAACATTTACATTATTAAAGATCATTTTCACTGACAGTCTAGATTTCAATCACTCTCAGAAACTCCCATTAAAAATCACTGAAACTGTTAACACTGTGAAATCAATATCTTAATTAAAGATTCGTACACACATCTGCACTTTGTTGTTTCTGACGAGAGAATTCGCCAGAAAGAGGTATTCAGTCAGTGAGCGAGTGAAGGAAGCACCGGCATTTAGCGATGACTCATCTGAACGCCTCTGATTGGCCAATGCTTTAATAAGCTCAAAAGAATCGTGTGTGATTGGTTATAATGCGCAGCGCTGTATAAACACATCTATCTCTAGCTCAGCGCCAGCAAGCAATCACAGATCTGAATTTAGCAGCTGATGATATGACTTGCTGAACGTACTCGCACCGGAGTGATTGTATTAAAATTTATAAAATCTTAATCGGCTATTTTTTGTCTTTTTGGAAGCTGCATTCAACTTGACTCCCCTCTTATAAGCCACACACGTACAACAAACTAATGTCACAGTGGTATCGTGTACTGTAATCGAATGTAGCCCAAGTTATTACCTGTTAAACAGTAGACAGCACACACGGTGTTCATCTAATAAGGATCTCCATCGCAAGCAAATAATAGCCTTTGCAGATTTGTTTTCAATTCAGTGCAGTTCCAGCCACGTTTTCAACGCTGCTGATGTTAAACGTTACAACTCTGAGTGAACTGCTTCAGACGCTCAGCGCGTGCGGCAGGGAACTGAACGACTCATTCAAACTGATTCATGAACCAATTCACTCGTTTGCCAATTGGTTTGATCAAGCCTTTGAACAGAATTGACTCAAAAGAATGAATCATTCGCGAATGAGCATCGCTCATTACCCAGAGAAAAGTAGACGGCGCGTTTGGAATAAACTGAAGCATTTATAACATTTATTGCATTAAGATAAAGTAACGAGAGGAGCGTCGCCCACAGTAACGGAGTAAAAGTACAGATTTTTCCCCAAAAATTTACTCAAGTAAGAGTATAAAGTACCCATCTTTAAATATACTCCGAAAAGTATTAGTTACCCCAAAAAATTACTCAAGTAAATGTAACGAAGTAAATGTAACTCGTTACTACCCACCTCTGCGTTCAAGTCTATGTTCAAAAATGTGAGTGACAGTTAACAGGTTAAAACATTGTGATAAATATGATTGTGATTTAAATATGAGCATGTATATGATACAATATCTTAGTTTAATGTTATCCTTGGATTTCTAAGATGTGCACAATAAAATTATTATTTGTATTTATTTCTGTGAAGATTGGGTTTAAAATAGCTCAACTCTGTATTGTTTTCAAATGTTGCAATTCTTAAGCAAGTATTGTTAAACAGATCCGTTGGATAAAAACTGCCTTTATTCTTCAGTTTGGAGAGGAGGTTAAATCTGTTAACTTACACAAACACACACACACACACACACACATACACACACACACACAGGTGTGCTTTCCCAGACCAAGTATCATCCGTCAGTATGCCTCTAATCCAAACAGACCTTAACCAGAGACAGAAGCTTACACGGAATAATGTCCTCCATTAAACGGATGTACGTATTTGCCAACTGTCTCTCCCCTGTCCACTTGTAAGTCAGACAGTGAACACAAATATTAGCATGGCTTGATGGTGCAGCAGAGATCTTGTCATCTAAACGATTTCAACTTTTCAGCTTCTATCTCCCCAGTTTTTTTTTCTTCTGGCATTAACGTTGACCACCAAGGTCAAACTATCCAAACAAAATGACACAGCGGTGCTGACGGATGATCTAAATATATGTTTGAGTGATGACTTCTTGCACATGAGTGAAGTCTCTTTCTCCACCCCTGGGAGCAGTTCATGGAAAACCTTTTACCCTCAAAAGCCTCCATCAACATTGAACTTTTGGACCTTTCAGTGAGGCACACGGGCTACTGGGATATAATAAAGAGATGCTAATGTATGAGAGGTAAATTGCTAGATTAGTCAAGGGAGTTTTGCATGGATCTGTACATTATTTATGTTACTCAGAATCCATGAGAATGAAAATGGATTATTCTGAAAAATCATTAAGTCAATTTTCCATTAAGCTACAGTGAAAAAGCATAATAAACGTTGCTATTATCTCTTATGTCTTTTTGTTGTCTATATTCTTTTGGTTGTTTATCATTATATTATAGTTTGTGTTCAGCAGTGTTTAGTACAAACTGTGGGTGACTTGCTGGACTTCCAAAAAGTGCATATCACGGAAACCCATTTAGCATGAGCACCTGTAATCTAATGGCCCCATTTTTTGGTCTTTTAAGACCAACAAGCTTTTGGCTTTGTAAACTTTGTAAACAAATCATAGTAAGACTTCATCAGAAAAAACAAAAGTGACTTATGGGGACTGATGATTGCATCCAAACTGCGGCAAAGACAGCAATTTGAAATATCCACCTTGAAGGCCTGTAAAACAATCCAACATCCAAGAAAGAGCTGAGTCTTTAATCACAGACAACTTTGCTAAAATGCAAAAAATGGTGTCATGATCATAAAACGTGGACAAAATAAAACTTCTATTTAAATCTATCAAGGATCATAAAGGTTTACTTTGCAAACAGATGTAGTTCTATCAGCTACCAGCAGGGGCTAACAAGGCCAGGTCAACTAAACGAACACACAATGAATGAGGGCATTTTGTATGAATTTTGTATAGCTCTGCATTAGAACATAAATGGATCATTCTGAAAATAAATTAAAGATGCCTCTCCACTTCATTTTGTTTGTTTTTCATGTAACCATCCTTCATTCTGTTCGGTTTAGATTAGGAACATACAGAACCCTTCTAAAATGATTTTGTGTAAAGTGAACTTTAAACTCTAACATGACTTTATTACTACCTTCACACAAAAACAGCTTGGCGTTGGGTCATAATTTCCCTGTTGGAGATTATAAATTGGGGGCTCGGAGAATGGGATGGAAGAGATTTGAGGAATGTTATTACAGCTGTGTTCTTTCTTACTGCAGGGGAAGTGAAATAGCAAATCGACTCATGAAGAAACAATTAACAGTCTCTCTTTGTGGGAAAGAAATGAAACAGCTGAACTTCAGGAAGACAGAAAATCTAGCCACAAGAAGTTCCTCAAACGGTAACAGCTAAACTCCAGTCAGTGTGCAGCCAGTATGGCGCTAATTTGATTGGACTGATGGTCTAATGGCGTTTGAAGTGAGCCTGGGGCCCAGGCCCTGGCGAGGGGGCTGAAATGCAGTAAGACGTGTAGAGCTAACTGATGAAACGGACGCCTGGTGACTTAAGCAAAGGAGCGGCGAATTAGAGCATTGTGACCTATCAGCAAGCATCAGCTCAGGTCACTCAATGACAGCCCCTATTAGACGTACCGCTGCGCAAACCGCACATGCCAGGCGGCGTATTGAAATGGAGGAGGCCTGCCGGCTGCTTGGTGGGGCCGTGTCGCGAGCTTTCCGTACCAGTGACCAGGATCAAGGCCGTCTGAGCGGGCCCGTCCCGATACTTTCTGTCACTCTATTATATGGCATGGGCGGCGCGTGTCATGCCTGGTAAATGAGGTGACAAGGAAAGTCAACCTGACCTTGAGATGAAGGGTCCACCACACTGCAGGTTTCCGCTTCTCCACAATGAACAGAGATGCAGGAAAAGCAGTGTATGTGCTGTGTGGATGCATTTACAATGTAATATGTTTTATTAAGTAACTAAAATCATAGCGGATGAATGATTTTTTTTTTAAATACATTAAAAAAAAAGTTGTACTGTATCTCAATTGCAAAAATATGACACTGAATAATATTATATAAATGTTGTTAAACATAAATGCACGTTAACTGAACATATATTATACATTTATTTAAAGGTATATTAATTGCAATAGCTGAATTTCAGTGTTTTTTACTCACTCATTTAAAATAAATAAATAAATGAAAATTATTAAAATGATAAATGTAAAGTAACAAGTAATACATTGAATTAAAGGTACAGGTTGTAGGACCTGCAACTAGAGGGCACACTATCAAAACAATAACAATCGCGTGGTTTGATGACGCTATGAAGGAGCGTGGAATGATGGGATTTGTTGTCTTCTACCCAACCGCTGACGGCCATCAATCAGACGGAAAGATAAATCATGGATTTAACGCGAGTTCAACGATTTGCGCGAGTAGATTACATACGATCAGACTATGGATCAGATGCGTCCTCGCGCAGGTCTAGAGACGCGATGCCCCGCATTTGGAGTGTTTGCCCCATAATACAAATCTTGCTGATCGTTATAATAGCATAGGTTTTCTGTAAAGATACGAATCAAAACAACGCACCTGTTGAGTAAAACACAAGCGAGATCAACATCTCTTTCTAGTTGAAGTTTTTCGCGAAGCTACTTGCGCATTTGTCCATGACACTGTTGTCACGTGGTTTCTACGTCAGCAAAGGCAGTAACAAAGGGTAACTAACGTCATCGACAGGCGACTGCACTGCCCCGTGTCACTGTTTAGAATGGGAATTTTATGATGATTTACAAGTAGTTGAAAACATTAGAGATATTGTTAGTAATCAGCTGGACAAAATATATAACACTAGCCTAGTGGTTTTTGGATATTGTACTGCAAATATCTTACAAATTGTACCTTTAAATATGGAATTTTGAAGTATAAATTGACATAGTATTTAACATGTAAAATATGCTCTCGTAATCTAATTTACTTATTAATTAATTCATTCATTTATGCAGTGTATCTAATTTCATAATCAAAATAGAATATTGTCAAATGTAAAATTTAAACACATGTAACATGTAACATTCAAATGTAGATTTAAATTACATAATTTTAACATATTGTTAAAATTATAATCAGGTGTTATAATAATTATCTGCTAGTACAGGTTTTTATTTTTTAATTAAATTTTATTTAATTTGCTGCAGTGCCTTTAAATCCTAAGGTAAACTACCTCTTTCCATGTGGAATGAGTAACAGAACTTAGTCATGGGCTCTCGGTTTCCTGTTAGGTCAATTATAGCCTGAGCTGCACCATCCATAACAGCTTCTTTGCAAAGCTGCATTACAGTATGACAGGATCACAAAACAATCTGCTCTGAAATGTGCCACAGGAACAGTTGAGGCTGGACTGAAATCATCAGGGACCTTGTTAAATATAAACTTCAGCCACTTGTTTCTTTATGCAAAGCTGGTGGTATGACCCCACATCCAGTAACACCACAATGTTTGGCAAACTCCCCCCACATCTTACATTAATTATATGCTAGTTTATACTTTTGATTAAAGGCATGACGTTCACTGTGGAGTTTATACTGGCAAAGAAGCTCCTACTTGGATTCTTTGACTTGACTTGTAAAATGACCAAATATATGGTTCATTTTGTTTTTACGTGTTTAGAGGTGGTCTATTTGGAATAATTGATCCCAAAACCCAGTTTCCACCTACTTCAAATTAAAACTTCATTTTCTGCCTTGCGTTACAATGGACGAAAATTCTGATTACATAATATTTGACTGATATAACACATACAAAAAATTGTAATACAAACTTTTTATTTTACTTACTACCAATTGTCTCAAACTAAATTCTGAATATTAAAAAAAAAACTGAAATTTCATCCTATAAGAAATATGGCTTACATTTACAAGCTAACATTAGGGGTTAATGTTGCCGGGCTGTAGTGGTCTGTCACCACATTCCCATCTGCACTTTCTGCTGTCTGCATTTTGATTACCCTGGCCAAATAAAGGAAGATGAAGTCGTGTAAATATTTATACGCTTGTAATGACCGCTCAGTGACCAAAACAATCTTCTGCCACGTTCTTCCCATCTCTGAAAAAAAAAACTCCTGAAAGCAAACATCCACAGGGACTTTCAACCTCATCTCTGGAATTGAACCAGCCTACAGGAAACGTTCTGTAGATGTTCTCTCAAAGTTATGAACAGTTCGTCCTGTAACAGTAATGGAATGTTCACTCAAAGTTATCTGGTTTTTAATATTGCTCTCAAAACGTTAAAGGGGTCATGAACTGAGAAATCAAAATCCCTTGATCTTTTGACATATATGAGAGGTCATTGTAGTGTAAAAACATCCTGTAAGTTTCATAATTATTTTTTGTTTTTTTTGCAATTAGTCTAAGAGCAGCATATGTTGAGGCAATTCTGCCAAAAAGACAGCTTGTGGAACGTACAACGCCTGCTTCTACAACGCTGCCTATTTAGCCCCACCCACCGATTTGTGCATGCAGTTTAAATAGCGAGAGTGTGCAAGTCTTTTTAGAAACCAAATTATTGGTGTCAGTACTGTAAGTCATTTGTTCACTTCATTTTACAACCCAGACTCATTTGAAATTGGTGGCTCTACATATATTCCTGCAACACCATTATTATGTACCTTACTGCATGTTTCACAAAAGTTTCAAAGTGAAAGTCCGGTGAGTGGAGCTATGTTTTTGTTACGTTGGTATTAGTCTCAGTCTCAGACTTCATGTCCATTGACCGTTGGCTGCATGTTTAATGCGTACGGCACACAAAAGCCAAAACCCAACCCTAAACCTACCCGATAGTGTTAACAAATGCTAAAGTGATATAAAAGCACATTTATTTATGCGGCCGTACAATTTTAACTTCCTTATGTGGATTAGAACCGTAGTTTCACGGGATCTCTTCATCTCTCAAGAGTAACAGCGTATCGTGTGAGCTACCAAGCAAACCAAGTTAGAAAAATATTCCGAAATAACATTTTCATTTATTTAATGGAAATGTTTGCAAAACATTCGGTAACACTTTATTTTGATAGTCCACTTTAGACATTCTACTAGCAGTAAGTAACGTTGCAACTACATGTCAACCAGCAGTTAGTAGAGTATTAGTAGACTGTCTGCTTAATATCTTCTAACACTTTCTTTGTCAACTTATTGTCAACTTATACTAAGCCTAAACCTACCCCTAACACTAACCCTAAACCTACCCTAACAGCCTGCTCTGAGAGTTAGTAGACATGTAGTTGCAAATTTCTGAGATTTAGTTAATATGTAGTTGACATGTAGTTACAAAGTTACTTATAGTGAGTAGAATGTCTAAAGTGGACTATCGAAATAAAGTGTAACCAAACATTCTTATTTTATTTTTGTTAGCTTGGTAAGTGACATACAATAAGTAATTAATTTATAGTGAATATATTGCTCAAGGTTTGTTAATAGTTATACTAATTAATATTTATTAGCTAATAGATACAATTGGCATAATAAAATATAGTTGTTGTTTAATATCAAACAACAAATAAATAAATACATAAATAAACAAATAAATAAATACTGCTTAAAACAATATGAAAGCTTCTTAAAGTGATAGTTCAGTCCAAAAATGAAAATTCTGTCAACACCCACAAATTGTCCTATATGAATTTATGTGCTGTTAACCTGTTAACCTGCACAAAAGAAGAGATTTTGAAGATTATTGGTAGCCAGACAGTTTACAGTAACCACTGACTTAAATTGTATGAATTAATCCTTTTGAAATCAATGGCTACCATCAGCTGTTTAGTTACCAGAATTCTTCAAAAGAACTCATTCTGTGTTTGAATGTAGAAAGTAACTTATGAGTAACCGGTTGTAACATGTAAATTCTGCAATAATTGTTGGGTGAATTAATGTCGCATTAAGATGCTTGTTCTGACTGATGGAATTGTACTTCAGAATTTTTGTTATGTCTTTAACTTACCATACTAGACCAGTCTGAATAGCTTGGTGGGTTAGTAAAACCATCTTTTGCTGGTTTAATAGGTTTTCTTATATTCCAAATGGAAGTTATGCAGCAAATCTGAATAACCATTAGCCTTCACCTTTATTTATTTTCACCTTTATTTAGTCAGATCTAGTTTTAAAAACACATAAAGTCATGAGATGCTCAATTAGAACCACGTCTAACGGCAGTGACACTTTAAAGTCGCTGAACGTGTTTGCATGCAGATCTGTTGGAATTAGTTCATGAATCCATCCAAATTAGCCTTTTGACCAGCCTTTAACTGCTGTCTCCTTAATTACACGGCTGTTTACGCAGTATGTGTGGTCTTTTACACTGACTGAGAAAAACGTCGCTCACACATGAGTGAAAAACCCAACAGTAATAATTGAGTTCTGTTTGAAAGGAAAATAAGCAAATGCCTGGTAAATTTCAAAGAGTAATATTTGCTTTGGAATCCATGAGCGCAGGGTGCACGGTTCCAGGCAAGGGAAAGATCGTCTACGTGCTGCAGAGAGATTTTTTGATTTATTTTTGGTTAATAACCATAACCTTAACCCTAAGCATAGTTATCCAAGTGAAGATAATCATCATCTGAAGTCATTTTAAAATGTAATGTATTTATTATACACATGCTTAAGGGGACATTTTAAACATGACGTGGCTAGTTGATATGAGAACTAAAATGCTGGTGTAACTGTAATTTAATGTCTGCAAATCTTTTCTTTTCTATCAATAATAATAATAATAATAATAATAATAATAATGAAATATAAATAAAATCTAATATATAATAAAAATAAATAACTGTATATTTTTTTACATATTAATATTTTGCTTTATTTTTCATTTTTCACTAATTTACAATTTAATCATTTTATTTAATTGTTTAATTGCACAACAACAACAACTACTAATACTACTACTACTGCTACTACTTTGTGTTAATAAATAGTTTACAGTTTACAATAGTTACAGTAGTTGTAACATTATATTTGTGAAATTAATTATATATATATATATATATTAGGGGTGTAACGGTACGTGTATTCGTACTGGACCGTTTCGGTACAGGGTTTTCGGTACGGTGCACGTGTGTACCGAATGACCGAATGCAATATTTTGTTTGCGGAAAATATACATTTTCGTGTTTCCAAACGAACATATTAATTGGCGGAAGTCTCCGCGTTCAGCGCAAATCCCGTCCTGCAGCTGATTCTAAGGCCGGTGACACACTGGCTGCGTGGCGTGAGCGTGGCGTTTCTGCTGTTTGTTAGTTGCGTGACGGCTTCACGTTTTCTGTGTCTTTATCAGTGTTGGGAACGTTACTTTAAAAAAGTAATTAGTTATAGTTACTCACTACTTGTTCCAAAAAGTAACTGAGTTAGTAACTGAATTACTCTATAATAAAAGTAACTCGTTACCAGGGAAAGTAACTATTTGCGTTACTGTAAAAAAAAAAAAAAGTTGCTATATGTCAAAGAATTTTTTTTTTTTTTTTTTTTGTAGTTTTCACAAGTCAGTTGAAATAAGTAGAACAGACAGGTGTTCGTACATAACTTTCGAGATTTATTGCACGTCAACAGACAGCAAGAGTTTTATCCTGCACTCTTTGTAAGAAAAGTGTTTTTGGCCACTAGCTTTGTAGATGCGTCACACATTACATGTACACATTACATGCACGTTCTTGCCTTTGACTACAATGAATTTAAAGTAGTGCTTATATCTCCACCTTGAAAATGCCAACTTTTCATCGGATTGCTCCTGACTCGCCATGTCTGCTGCTGCTGCGAATCTCTGTGTAGCTGTTGCGTGCGGTTGCGTGTGTGTGACTGTGTGTTTGGCGCCGCTGGCGCGTGTGTGTAAAAACACTGGCTCTGATTGGCTACCATGAAACACATGACTCTGCCTTAGCCAATCATAATCGCTTATCTCGTTATTAACCCACCTGCTCACTCGCTGTGTGAGCCAGGGGTGCGTTCGGATTGCATATTAAATCAATGCATAGTAACGCACCGCATTTGACGTTCAGTAACGTCTTTATACACCAGAATCGTGCCTGACGCGGCGCTGGCACGCTGCTGCTACTGTAGGGAGACCGCCGACAGACCAGGATCTTGTCTTCACGACAACAATATCTATACTTCATGTTGAGCATAAATATAAAGCATACTGATAAAGGACACCGTCAACAGTATTGACGGCATGGCTGGACTGGCCATTGGGCATACCGGGCATTTGCCCGGTGGGCCGACGTGCTTTTTGGGCCGATATATCTCATACTCATACTTTTTTTTTTTTTTAAACGGCCCATAAAATTTGTACATCGGCGGCCCATTCGTTTTGTTTTGTTTTGCTTTGGCGGCGCTGGGTTTGTGCCGGTGTAATGCATTGGTCAAAGTCAGTGTTAGTTTTTTTTTTCTGACAGACCAGCCCATGAAACACGTAGATCAGCAGCCCATTGGCTCTTTTCTTGATTGACACTGGGCTGGCCCAATCACAACTTTAAACGAGTGAGCGAGCAGCAGCAGTGTCAGTGTGTATCTGTAAAAAAAGATGGAGAAGAAACGCAAGGAATGTGCAGATAAATAGCGTGAAAAAATAGAACCAGGCCCTAAAAGCAGACACTGTAAACTGTGTCAAAATATATGTTTTCTGACCTTCATCAGCTCCTGTGGCAGATGATGATAGTGAGGACGGAGGATCAGGAGAGAGATGAGAAAGTGTAGAGCCTGCGGTAAGCATAACTACTTTCAAAACACTTAGGCCATGTCATGAGTGTAGATTATTTCCACATCTGCATAGTTGACAATTACCGCAATTCACTAGAAATTTAATAAGAGGCGTTTGTAAACCATGTTTTCCGCCAAAATAAAAGCTTGATGCAGTTTGCGTCAAAATAAAAGATCATGTGCTTATCTCTTTCAAGTATAGATATTGGTACAACTAATTAAGAAAGTTTCCTTTATTTTTTTGTGCATTTGTTTTACAAAATATGGCTATTACTGTCATTGGATTAATATTATAACTATTATTATGTATAGGTCTAATGTAAATAGACACTGTAACTAAAAGAGGTTTGAATTTTTCTTTGTTTAATTTGCACACTGAATATGGGTTGGAGCTTTTAATTTTGAACTCTCAAAGTGCACCAGATTAATGAATTTAACATTAAAATGCACAAAATTTTCTCACGGGGGGCATGCCCCCGAACCCCCCTAGAAGGACCGAGGACACACCACCATAGTTTTAACAAAAATCCTGTAAGAAACACTTGTATTGCTATGCCAGAGCCGCTTATAGCTTGTTTTAGGATTCACCGCTGTGGAGTATAGTTCAACTGTATTAATAAATATAAAATTTTGACTTATTTCATCTGTTAACTCTCACTCGTTCCTATACTCACTCATTACATGGCATTAGTGGTTTTAATGAATAGGAGTTGGTATGCATATAATTAAGGGCGTGCAAAGATGGGTGGTGTTTATGATCATATAGTGGGCCGGTCTGGGCAAAAATGCCCGGGCCGATTTTTTGTCCCAGTCCAGCCCTGATTGACGGTGTTTGACAGGGGCAATATGCCAGTGTGTCACCGGCCTGAGGTTTTCAAAAGGCATCACGCGAGTGTGAACATCACTACAACTAGGAAAAAAACGATTGTAATTCAAACGCAGCTCCCGTAGGCATTTAAACAGACCTTTGCTCTTAATTCTGATCGGTCCAACGCAATAACGAAATCTGAGCAGGTCTAAAAACTGAAACTGTTCATGCTGCACTTTACACTTTGGAAAAGTTATATATTTTTTTAAATGTGAGCAGGCCTACAAGCTGGGATTGGTAATGCTGCACTGTAATCATAGTTATTTATTTATATTTTTCATTATATTTTATTATATGATATTGGTTTGAGACTGAGAGTATTTTATTTAGTGGAGAACTTTGCAGCAGTATTTTATTTCTTATTCTTTTTTTATTTTATATATATTTTATTAAAAAGTATTTAAAAAAGTGTAAACAAATTGTTAAAAAAAAAGTTTATGGTAATAAACAACCTGCAGTTTAATGTTTACATTTCTTTCCCTTACTGTACCGAAAATGAACCGAACCGTGACTTTAAAACCGAGGTGCGTACCGAAACGTGATTTTTGCGTACCATTACACCCCTAATATATATATATATATAAAATATACTATTTTTACCAAAATCAGTACTTTATTTCCATTTATTTACTTCTTTAATTAGCAATTTAAAACCCTTTGGGGTGATACAAAATAAATGTGCCTTACTCTTATTTTGTGTTAATGTCCAGCTGACTGTATAGTATCCCATGGCATTAAAACAGATGTAACCTACAAGTGCAGAGGTCTTCTTCTTTTTTTTTTTCATTTGCCAGAAAATTCACAAGTGGACAGTATAGAGCGACCAGATGGAGAAAAGACTGACAGATATGGTTTGAGGCATCCGTCGCAATAAAGCTGAGGCCCTCCTCTGGTGGCCTTCTGTCAGGCCCAGGCCTAAGCACATAGTCAACAAGTGCCCAGTAAATGCTTTATGAGTGCAGGCATACTTTCCAGCGCACTCCCCTCATCAGATAACCGGCTCACGCTGCAAATTCCCCTGATGACATGGGCCATGAGAAGTTGATGGCTGCAGTGATATCTTGAACAAGGTGCTGCAACCAAAGAATGCCTGACTGTGGTTGAAGATTTCTCTTGCTCACCAGATAAGAGGCAATCCTGTTCCATTCTCAGCCTTATCTAGGAGTCTGATAATTCAGCTCGGATGCCATCGGCCATCCATCCTGCTCACTGTTACTCCAGTTTGAACACAGAGTGACTGCACTTTTTGGATCTTGAGCTTGATTTACTCAATGCTGTAGTGAAAGAAAGAGTCCTGATCGCTTTCTGCCAGGACATTATCCATCACATTTTCCTAAAGCATAACATTGCAATACGTAATTCAAAATACGGCTAAAGCACCTTCAGAAAAAAGCGTGGAAAATTTCAACATTGTTTTAACAGGCTTTTCTTAGAGTGTAGTATCAGTCAGTTCAGCGCTAGATTATTTGGGAGTCTCTGGCTTTTTAAAGTGACGGTATATCATTTTCCACACCGTCTGCTAAAGTTACTCAGTAATGCTCTGGACCTAAAGCACATGACTGCTGTATAGGTTTCTGTTCTCGCAGTGCCAGGCATGCTTTCATCAACAGCCCACACCAAAAGCTGTATCCTGTGCTTCCAGGGAAAGAAATGAATTCATTTAAATGAAGCCTCACTCGGCTGCATTCAGCCCTAATAACGGCCATGTGGGAGGACTTGTGGCCAAGTGGGAGCTGAGAAAAAAGTCTCTGGATCTCTGGAGATGTAAACATTGTAACTGATTGTAAATCACAAGCTGTTTTTCAAGAGCTTGGTAAGAATAATAAGAGCTGACAATTAAAAAAAAAAAAAAACGTATAAAACGAAATTTAAGTAGATGTTACCTTATTGGATGGTGAGAACGAATGGGACATTGAACAATTCTGGGTTTGATTCTGACTTATGTTTCTGCTTAACATAATTTTAATCACAAGTTGGAATACTGTGTTGTATATTGTTTTTTTCTTGTGTACAACCAACAAGGTTTAATTATTGCCTTTGTATTTTCTCCTCACTATTTGTCCATCACATTTAACACAATGATTTCTTTTAAAATTAACAGAAGAATTCAGATGTTTAAAACAATAGGTCACCCAAAAATAAGAAATTGCTCAAAATGTACTCACCCTTAGGTCATCTGGGATGGGAATAGATATGGAGAAATGTATCATTACATCACTTGGCCATCAATCTACATGGGTGCCGTCAGAATGAGGGTCCAAACAGCTGATAAAAACATCACACTAACCCACAAGTAATCCACACCACTCCAGTCCATCTTCTGAAGTGGAAAAATCTGCGTGTTTGTACGAAATAAATCCATCAAGACATTTTAACTTTAAAACTTCTAGCCAAAATATGAGTCCAGAATCAATTTAAATCTTCCTCCATCTCCTATTGTGCTCTCACTTCAGATATATAGAATTGTTTTGGACTGTTTTCATTTACTTGATCTGTGCATGATTTTCTCACTATTTACACAAGACAACTTTTTCACTGGTGAAAACAACATCATAGATAAGGACTCATTTGAAGCTCTTAATGATGGATTTGTTTCTTACAAACACAGCCTTTTGCTTTACAAGATGTTAACTGATGGACTGGAGTGGTGTGGATTACTTGTGGATTATTGAAATGTTTTAATCAGCTGTTTGGACTCTCATTCTGACGGCACCCATACACTGCAGAGGATACATTGTGATGTAAATAAACAACAACAACAAAAAAGTCTCAATCACTTTGTAATCACTAAAAAACAACAACAACAAAAAAACACCTTTGCCAATGATCATTTTCATCATAATTATTTTCATTATTAACCAGGATTTGGACATATGAATGAATGCGAGGCTGCTCTGCTGGTCTTCTACCGAAAGAAAGAGAACACAGATGTGTCCTGCTGAAAGACATGTGATGAACACTATCGTGAACTGGCTGGTCTGAGCGCTTTAACCGTACCTTGAACACATGTTTTTGCTGAGGAGCTGAAAGATGGCACTCTCAGGGCCAGAGTTGACTTCGTCTAACCTTGAGCAAATATAAAACTGATTTACCTCCACTACTCCTGTTTTCTGCATAGGAAATGGACACAAAAGAGACATTGAGGCAGCAGCAAATAGTTTATTTTCTTTGGAACATTCCAGCCGTTGACAGATATTCCCCTCGCCCAAAACGCCTGTAACATTTCTCCACACTTACAATGTGTTACGCTCTACCTTTGTTCCCTGAGTACTTACTCTTAAAGGGGTCCTATTATGCTTTTTCACTTTTTTCAACTTAGTGTGTACAGTTGCTGTTTGAGAAGTATATATATATATATATATATATATATATATATATATATGTGTGTGTTACAAAGTTCAAAGTCCACTCCAGATAGAAATATTCTCTTTAACAGAAAACACTTTTCAAGAACTACAACAAACGACCCGTTGTGACTACAGCTTGCTTCTGCCGGATATTGTGATGTCACAGTGTCAATCATTTAAATAATTCATCTGCAAAAACTACCTAGGCTTATTGTACATACTGTACATGCTTCAGTCTCATATGTGTAGTTTTTTTTTTTTTAACTCACTCTTGCTCACACGATATAGCATTGCACCTGTGAGGTGAAGCGCTGCGTTACAAGTCCTGTGAAACTACAGTTCCACAAAACACCTCAAAACTGTGTATAAAGTCAAAATATTGCAGCAATACATACCTGTACCTATTTAATAAAAACATAGTCACGGTCACCTATTGAATGCACAGTTTAGTGTCACTCACTGGACATTTCACTTTGAAACTGTTGCAAAACATGCAATAATGTACATCGCCACAAGCATGCATTTTCAATAAGCTTGGGTTAAAAAACAAACAAAAAAACACCTATAAAATCTGTGCTTGCAAAAGTTCTGCACGACCCTTTTGGTCGTAAACATTCAATTGGGTTCTAATTTGGGAGGGCAAAATAGATGGCATCTTTAATATTTATGGCTGAGCAGATGAAACACGTGGTTATGGTAAGAAGTGTGTCGTTTCCAGAATACACTCAAAGCAGTTTGCAGGTTTTCACAATGCGATGAGCCAGCTAACCAATCACAGCAGATTTCATATTGGTGAAGTAGGGGCTTCATTGAAAGAGGAACTAAGCAGGGGTGTGTTTCCCAAAAGCAACTTTAGCTAAGTAAGGACGTAAGTTCCATTGAACTATAATAACGACGAAACTTGCGACAATAATTTCGGACTAGGAAGAGAGCAGCTGCAATAATGTAAAATATGTGAAAAATATTTTTTATTGATTTTGGAACAATCAACCATAAAAACCTATTCTAGTACAGTACACCCCAAAAACGAAATCAAGCCTACTTTGTAACAGGCTTTATTACACCCCTAACACACACTCTTACACCCCTTAAATCCAAAAATCTAAGTTTTCGCCCAGTGCTATTTGTAAAAGTTTCAGAATGGTTTGCAAATCTATTTTTAAAAATAGCTGAGATTTCCACTTTCACTCACCCAGGCTTTCCAGCTCTCTGTTGGCATAGAGAGCTTCTCAACAAAATGCCAGAGTAACCAGATCTCTGCACACGCGAGTCCTGTTACAACTCCATTAATGACACCAGATGACCCACGTGCTACTCTCAAGAAAAGATTCCAGCAAAACTCGTCTGCATGCATGATGTCATTTCAACTTTAGACTAAACTAGACTGTCTAAGATGGCTCTAGTTCTGCAACCTGAGCTGTATTCTTACAGTCAGATTTGTTTTGCATTGTAATTCTTCCAGTCTAAGACACTCAGTTGAGTTCTGAGAATTCCGACTATTTTGGCACTGGTCTTGGCGCCGTAAAACTGATCCATATTGGAATGGACTTGTCACTCAGCAATTCCAGGAGGCAATAAAGAACTATGCAGGTCCCAGAAGGCAATATTTCAGTCATCAGCCCTCTCTGGAAGGAGGACAGGGATTTATCCGGTGGGACTAGAGGTCAGAACGAATCTCCGCCTCTCTTGAACCCCTGCCTTAGTAATGACTTGCATCTATTTGACATGGTTTTTCAGTGGCTGCTACTTGGTTCCTAGGTAATTGTTAGTGATTTATGTAATGGTTGCTATGGTTTTCTTGTGGTTCCCAGGTGGTTTATAACTAGTTGTTATGCTGTTCTCTCTGGTTGTATGGTGTTCCCCGGCAGTTCTAGAATGTTTCGGCTGGGTTTTAGGGAGTTTTTATTTATTTATTTATTTTTTTTGCTGTTTTGGGTGGTTGCTAAGGCGTTATCAGTTGGGTGCTCTGGTGTTTTGGAAGGTTGCTAATGTGTTGCTACAGTACATGGTTGCTAGGGTGTTCTGGCTGGTCACTAGGGTGTTGCCAAGGTGTTCTTGCTATGGTGCAGTCAGACAGTAACTAGATGTTTTGGCAGGTTTCTAATCAGACACTAGGCTATATTTTTTAAGCTGTTTTGGGTGGCTGCTAAGGCATTGCCAGCTGGGTGCTAGGGTGTTTTGAAAGGTTGCTAAGGTGTTGCTACATGGTTGCTAGGGTTTTCTGGCTGGTTGCAGGGTAGTTCTTGCTGGTTGCATGGTGTAGTCAGGCAGTTACTGGGATGCTTTGGCTGATTTCTAGTCAGTTGTTAAGAAGTATTGCATGGTTGTTTTTGGGTGCCCGCTAAGGCATTGTCAGTAGGGTGCTAGGGTGTTTTGGGTGTTTTAGCTGGCTGCTAGGTTGTTGATAAGTGTAATTACAGAGTTCTGGGTTGTTTTGCTGGTGTTTAAGGGTGGTTGATTAGGTGCTTTGATTGATTCTTGGGAGTGGCTATAGACTAATAGATAGATTGTGCACAGTGAGACCTGCAACATACTGTATATTAAAATATGGTCAAAAATAATTTCTTGTTGACTTGTAGAAATGCATGAGAGAAACCATCTTGAATGTTTTACATCATTTACTGGCTCATGTTTGCCTGGGAAGTAAAATCTTTCCCACTGAACTCTGACAGCTCAATGTATTTTATCCTGATGGTGCTCCAGGTGCAAAATAAGACACGCACTGGAAGTCATAGATGTCAATCAAATCTCTCCACAGCTACATAAATGTGATAACCATATACTCTGTACATTTGGGCCAAAATCATGAAAATGGAATGAAATCAGTCCTCTGTATGGAATGCATTGGTCCTTTTGAAATATGAAAGCAAATACATCAAATGAAAAGTAAATAGCACATTGCTGAAATAAAGTGAGAAAGAAAGAAGTGGGAGAAGGCGAGAAAGAAAAAAGAAACTGGGCCACAAAGGAAAAACAAGAAGAAACAGTTCACAAGGCCAGTTGGAGGTGGCGGGCTGGCCCCCGCCGGGGACTGTTCCCATACACTCTGTTAATTTGTCTATTTGACAGAATCAGCGGACAGCCTGCTGGAAGTCTGCCCAAACTGCTCAACTACTTCCTGAATGGGACTCCCCCCTTGCCCCTGTCTCTCTCTATCTCTAGATCTCTCTCTGTCAACCCATCTGCTCTATCTAACCAGCCTCTTTGACCAAGGGAAAAAAAAAAACCTTTTGTCATGTTTTGCTTTGACAACATTATTAAAATGTACAAATGTAAAATATAATTGAGATTAGCTGTAGTAGTAGTAGTCGTCGTATGATAGAGGTATAAGATATTATTTTGCTTGTTTTATCATCTACCAGGCAAAGATTGTACCAAGTTTAAGCATACCTCTCCTTTTCAAGCCACATAATTTCAGGTATAATTTATATCTGTAGCACAAATGGTGGTCAAATATGTTACCTTAAAGGAGCAGTAACATTACCAAAATTCTAGTGGCAAAAAAGTCAGTTGTATATTGTCAACAGTTTAGCAACATAAAAAGCACCACTATCACAAAGGTCACTTTCAAACCAAGCAGCTTTTTGACTAATAGCTTCTGAATGGATACGCTGGTCCATCAGCCAGACCAGCACCAAACCAGCAGAAACCGGCCTGCATCAAATTGGAAACTCACACTGGCCTTTTCAGCAGGCCACAACCCTAGCGGGATCCCAAAATGTGTAATTTCCTGCTCCATAACACAACTTCAGACATGTCACTCCACATTTGGACACTTGACAGTTTGGAAGAGCATTGTGTTGGTCCGCTAAGTCGGCACCCTGTGTGTGAGACTGTTTGGTTAATGAACACTTCTTGTGGCAGGAGAGACTGTTAGGAAATAGAGGGTCATGGGAGTATTTGAGGGTCTTAACATCTGCCATCTCTTAGAATATATGAAATAAGGAATATTACATGAAACTTTTTAGAGCAGAAGGAAATTAATTGGCGACTCAGACACTGCTACCGCGGTCCCTTATGTCTAGTGTAATGCCTGTGGAACGCCCCACTACACATATTCATACTCACAGCCGTGTATAATGCTGCCACAAACCCAGTGGACTCTATGAAGTGTCTTTTTCTCTCATAGGAGCAACTGCTGCTCATTGCTTAATGACCTTAGTATTGACGGTGTGTCTAGGTACAGCCACAGGGGTCATCTAATGAAGCCCAGCTGACCACCAGACGCCAATTAAAACTTCTTAAAATTATACTCCAACTGACACAGCTCTACAAACACCCAGACTGCACGGCATGGTAACAGTTTGTGATTAGAGCTTGTAGCACTTGTGTATTATGGTTTTCTGTGACTAATACAGGATTACAGAGGTTAAATAAAGGTGAATATGGTTGGGGATATGCCCAGTGCAGTTTTACAAGACGGGATGAGTCTTGAGTTTAATTTGACATAGCTCTAAGTTCTGGAGATTCTTAATGTGATGTTTGCCAGTATAAACCTTCCTTCATAACAAATCACTGTTGAGTTTTCTCAAGTCTGTGATTTATGCTTAAAACTGAGAGGAAAATGCTTGCTTGCTTTAATTTCTTATTATGTATGTCAAATAACAAGAGATGATATTTCATGATGCAATTATGAAGTTGATTTTATGATAGTACAAATTAATAAATAAATTTAAAAAAGTCTGAAATAACTTTACTTGTAGACTTCTGTTACAAATCCATCTTAATGTTTAGTCTTCCTTTTTAAACATCTGGCTTTATTCTAGTATTTAACACTTTTTTTCAAGATCAAATTGATTCTTCATTGGATAAGATCAAGTCCCATCATACGTTAAGGGTGTTGAATATCCAGTTATTAATATTCAATATTGAAATATTCAATTATGATTACTGTACATCATGCAGTATCACAACAGTCAAATGAGTTACAAAGAGTGTTTAACATTGAAATGGAATGTATATATATTTTTACATACATACATACATACACATTTTGTACGATCTCTCTCTGATTAATTCCAACTCTAAAAACTTTGCTATTTTTACAACTGTTGGCAGGTAAAGTTGCAGGACACATTCTGTCCCATGTCTCAAGAATCAGTCTGCTGTTTCTGTTTGCTAGTCTTGTCACGTGTGCAGCATTCTCTATTTTACACAACCATCTCTGTTTATGACCCCCTGTCAACACAAGCAACTGTCTACTTTCAAGTATTCACACACAAAAATAATTCCACACACACACCCACTAAGATCAGCGCTGTCAAACACACAAACACACACACAGAACTCCTGAACGGTGATCGGTTGGACGCCGATGTCAGCTGAGGTTAGCAGAGAGCCTGAGGCAAGATGGTATAGTGAAACACAGACGCCTGGTGAGATGTGGACATACAAATACAGACACACACACACACTCACACACACACCAGTTCAATGCCAGTGGTTTCCAGTATCTCTGGATTCTGCTCATGGTCAAGGACATGGTGGAAAACAAGATGCTGATGAACTGGATTTGTGTGGATTATATTGATGTTTTTTTCAGCTGTTTGGACTCTCATTCTGACGGCACCCATTAACTGCAGAGGATTCACTGGTGAGCAAGTGATGTAATGCTATATCTATTATAATAAAGAAATAAACTCAGCTACATCTTGGATGGCCTGAAATTTTTCCTTTAACATGGATTTTATTAAAAATAATAATAATAAACTTTTGTGTTCATTCATTCATTCCTTATGTATTAATTATAAACTATTATAGTTTTATTAACATTTTTATCCGCTTTTAGTTTTCATTTTAATTTTAGTGTCAGATTTTTTAATTATTATTTTGTTTTGTGCTTGTTCATTTTAGTGTTTTTTTATTTAATATATATATATATATATATATATATATATATATATATATACAGTACAGACCAAAAGTTTGGACACACCTTCTCATTCAAAGATTTTTCTTTATTTTCATGACTATGAAAATTGTAGATTCACACTGAAGGCATCAAAACTATGAATTAACACATGTGGAATTATATATGGAATTATATACATAACAAAAAAGTGTGAAACAACTGAAAATATGTCATATTCTAGGTTCTTCAAAGTAGCCACCTTTTGCTTTGATTACTGCTTTGCACACTCTTGGCATTCTCTTGATGAGCTTCAAGAGGTGGTCACCTGAAATGGTCTTCCAACAGTCTTGAAGAAGTTCCCCGAGAGATGCTTAGCACTTGTTGGCCCTTTTGCGTTCAGTCTGCGGTCCAGCTCCCCCCTAAACCATCTCGATTGGGTTCAGGTCTGGTGACTGTGGAGGCCAGGTCATCTGGCGCAGCACTCTCCTTCTTGGTCAAATATATATATATATATATATATATATATATATATATATATATATATATATATATGTATTAGTAGTGGGCATAGATTATTATTTTTTAATCTAGATTAATCTCACTGTGATCTTGAAATTAATCTAGATTAATCTAGATTAATCTAGATTAAAATGGCTCATTCGAATTCTGCCGAAGGCATTCAGAATACGTGTGTTACCCAAATAAAATTGACAAACAGTAAGTCTTTGAGAAGGGGTTTATCAAGCTAGGTGGTGCATTACAAAAGGGGCTCCTGTTTCCAAAATGCATCACAAAGTGCTTGAAAAAGCTGTAAACTAATTCCACATTGCACAAGGTGCAAACAATCTTACACCTGTTTCACACATACTCCGTCTGCAGTGCGTATGCGTTGCATATTTTTTTATGCACCCATGTTAACAGATTCCAGTTGCGTTCCAGGAGCATTGCGTCTGCAGCAGTGCAGCGATCGTTTGCGTACCGAGTAGCGAACTGCAAACGCGTCCTTGAGTGAAAGCACATCGAGTCCGTGCTGCACCACATACGTAACACACACGGACTGCATACGCACTGCAGACGGAGTATTTACACAATGTTTAAGTTTTTTTTTTCAAGTTTGTAGGTGTCAAGGTACAGAAACCAAATAATTAAATGTAAAATAGCACTGGATAGTCTTCAATGTAAAAATGAAATATACAATCAAACCTACATTTATTCAGACACCTTCAACATTTCTCACATTATTACACTTTTGCTATATATATCAAAAATTATATCTGGTGTCTGAATAATTTTTGGTTTGACTGTTAAAACTACAAAGTAATTCAGCCAAGAGCAGTGAGTGATTTTCATTTTCATTTTCTTGGATTAACATTACAGCAGCCAGTCGCTAAATTAGGCGCGGTCACTTTAAGAGACGATGAACGCATCCAATTTAATACACATCCCACTTTTTTGTTTACTGTTTACTTTTACTTAAGAAATAACTGACAGTTTTCCAAGGTGGATATTTTGACATATTTTGTATGTATTTGTCGTCACAAGAGCAAAAATAAGCAAGTTCGATGTTCACGTGTTTTGAGACGCCTTTCTCTGCGTGATCCCTGAACACCAGGGGCATGTTCAAGTTCAAAACGTTGTGCAACGTTTTGTCCGGGGCTGAACGCAGCCCAGAACAGCGCGGTACTGAATTGGGCTCTTTAACATCTTTTTGTTTGTTCAAATTGCGATTTGTATTTGTTCGTTCAGGTGCAGGAGGGACTTCGAGGAGAACTTTGCAGAAGAGAGCTCGGTTCAGTGTTATCATACGCGGCTCTCTCTCTCTCTCGTGTACACGAACACAGCGCAAGCAAGCATTTTTTTACTTTTTAATACAGTATTTATTATGTTATTTTATTTTGTTTCTAAACATCATAAACACTGCACTAAAGCACCACATATTACAAAATGTATGATAAAAATTTTAAGATTTACATACAGCTTATTCCAAATCATCTGATGCCATACAAAAAAATTGTGTAAAAAAAAAAAACAATGTTGGTTCTCACATATTTTTGGAGCCCATGAGTAACCAGTAAGAGTCATTTATGTTGGTAACTAACACAGTGTCCTTTTAATCTGGGCACCAGCTAAACCTTCTCAGCAGTGATAAGTGTCACAGAATCTTTTGATGTGTGTGTGTGTTTATGCATTACATGATTAAATGTCAATATGAACTCAGATTCAGCAGTATGTTACCATATCTGAACTCATTTGAAAGGGCTTGAGGCTACTTTACACTAAACACTTCCTCTTCACACAATGTACCATTCACACGGTGCACATCCCCACTGTGTACAACCCCACCTCCACCCACACAAACACTGACCTCATATCCAGGTCAGCCTGATACCTAACTCCAGTTTCATTCTAGCACCTGTCACATCAAAAAGGCAATGAGTGAAAAGAGGGAATATCTGCCCTTTAGAGATGTCAACATCATTATACACGGAAAAGACATGAGAGTCCATCAGGAGAGTTTCTCCATCGTGATGGTCTTTAGATGCTGAGGGACGTTCTTATGGTTTAACCATGATTCATTAGAAGAATGCATTGTCTGCTGGATATGATTCTTGACAATGACGGAAGTGCCGACTTTTTTGATAACACAAGATCTCCAACAGCAGTAAGGTCCTGCATGGTATCTTGCCTCTAGATGGCAGTCTTCTGAATTGTATTTTATAAGTATTAATTGTAAGTTTATAACTCACAGTTCTGATCTAATAAATCAGATTCGCAGGATAGAAACTAAAACAACAAAAGGCAGAAGGCAGAGCTTATATTTCCAAACTCTGATTTTTTTTTTTTTTTTTTTTGTTTTATTCTCAGAACTGCAAGGGAAAGTTAAATTTTTAAGAGAAAAAACTCATAATTGCGAGATGAAAAGTAAGATTTGTGAGATATAAACATAGAACTGCAAGAAAAATTTTGATTTTGTATTTTAATTTTTTTTTTTTTTTTTTGTGGTGGAAATTGAACCTTAGGATTCCATTGTTAAATGACTAGTTTGAGTTAGAGGGAAAACACTGCATTTATTTTAACATGTACACAGGGTAGTGAAAAAAATAAATAAAAATAAGGTGTTAATCAAAATGTAAAACAAAAAAGCCTGAACGATAAAATATACAATAATGCATTATCAAATTATTTTGATTAAAATTATAAAAATTTTATCACAAATAATCATTACTTTCATGCAATAAAATACATATTTTATTTTATTTTATTTTACTTAATTTGATTTTTTTTTTTTTTTAATTTACTTTATTTTTTACCATGTTAAAAACTACTAAAAATGCAAAAACTACTCTTACAGACTGCATCATATTTAATTCACTCTGATTTACAATTGTATTTAATTTTAATTTATTTTATTTTTTATACTTTACTATTTTCCTCCATGTTAAAAACTACTGGGTCAAAACATTCAAAAACTACTCTTAAGGATTGCATATTATCTAATTAAGTCAGTCAATCTCTCGACCATGCTGGTCAGAAAGTTATTTAAATTTAAATAAAATAAAAAAATATATAATAATAATTGAATGACCAAACAAACTGAATGCTTTGTCACTGGTGTGCTTAGCGTTGTACTGCTACTTGCAATATATTTGATATAAAATTTTTATTTATTTACAGAAATACACGATGCGATCATACTATATAAACCACTAAATCTCCACAAAGTGTGATCTGTTTTGCACTGCAAATGAACAAATGCTGTCAAGAGAGCAGTAAACGCAGTGTTGGGGCCCTGGGAATTGTAATGCAGATGTTGACATTGCTTTTCTCCTTCCACAGAGCCATTCACAGGGGAAGAGCAGTCAAAAGACATCAGTGGAATGAATCAGGCAGAGTGAGTGTATATGCTCTTGTTTTACACTCTCTTTAAATTAAGGTACTAAGTGCAGTTGGTCCACACTTGACCTTTATTTCCTCACGGACGTAAAGGTTGGCTTGGAATTAGATAAGGGCTTTCCAGTCCCCCGTGTCCCGAGTTGGATTTGGAGTAGGAGTGGTTTTGGCAGCGAGAAAAGGCCCAAACATGTGGAGCACTGCTTAATTCTCAGCTATTTCAAGCTGGGGTCAACTGTTAATGAGCTCGACTCTCACAGCAGACTTTCTGCCCACAGGAATAGTGTTGATTGAGGAAAAAAAAAGTTTAACTCAGCAAAGGCAGTCTCTGTTTTTGCTATACACTTCTCAAGGTCACATTCTATCCACGTTTCATGCCAAGAAGACCGTATTCAGAGGTAGAAACACACATTTAAAATCAGGCTAACAGCGTTTAGCATGATAAGGACAATTGTACAAACCCAAACACTGCTTGGTTTTGTCATGAGGTTTACTCAACAAGAAAAAAAAAAAAAAGAAAACAAAACACTGGAAGTGGGTTTTAATCTTGCATCCAATCTGTGCATTTTAACAAGAAAACAGCCCCAGTGTGTTTTCTTTGGCCACTTTTTTTTTTTTTGACTCCAGCAACCCAACATAGGCTAATGGAGCCAAGAGGAAAATATCTGGGACAAACGTTTCTATGGGCAATTAAGTATGACTTAACATTTATACAATTCAGCCATTCTGAGAGATGCCTGCTGTGATAGGGCAGAGAACCTGTGTGTGTGTTTGGCTTCTGTCATGTCTGCCAGAGTCAGTGAGTGTCATGACAGCTCCGGTTAGGCCCCACTTAGGTAACCATAGACATTTGTGTATTTCTTTCTGTTGTCCTTGGGGTTTCTAATGAGACTGAGAGAGAGAGAGAGAGAGAGAGAGAGAGAGAGAGAGAGAGAGAGAAATGAAAGCAAGCAACAGGCTGCTGCTGGTTATGGAAGTGAATACATGATGAAGCCATTCTCACGCACTACCAGTTTTGTTCTGCACTCTTTCCTGCCAATAGTGTGATCCTCATAAATGTTGCTGTCATATTGCATCCTCAAAAAAAAAAAAAAACATAATTTAACCACATTAGTTAAAAGAGTAACAATGCATTTTGTTTATTAATGCTTTTGTTTATAAATCTCAGTCATAAAAATGTCAGTAAATAAATAAATGAACAAACGAACAAATGAACCAATGAATAAATAAATTAATTAATTAATACATTTCAGCCTGAAAGAGGAAATATACAATAATGCACTGTACTTTCATTTCAATTATTTATTATATTGTAATTATTTGCCCGAATTCAAATTGCTGTAATGCAATTAAAAATGTAATAATAACAACAACAACAACAAATACAGTAAAATGCAGTAATAAAAATAATTAGTGAATGACAAAATGCTTGAATATTAGATTATACAATAAAAATCAACAGAAATGATACATTTGTGAAAAAAAGGTGACTTATTTATTTTTTTTATTTAATGTACTTGCAGAAAATATAACCAATTTATAAGTGGTAAAAAACCACTTAGAGTACTACACTTCAAAAAGTATGTTTTCAAACACTTAAAGGGTTAGTTTACTGAAAAATGAAAATTATGTAATTAATAACTCACCCTCATGTTGTTCCAAACCAGTAAAACCTCCGTTCATCTTCGGAACACAATTTCAGATATTTCGAGAACGAGTCAATCTTTTGTTCGTTATCTGGCTCGGCTCGGTGTTCATCTTCAGTTCTCTCTTCACATCAGTTCAGTCAGTTTACTGTTTGAGTACCGTATGTTCTGCACTATAAGGCGCACTTAAAAGCCTTTAATTTCCCCCAAAAACGACAGTGCGCCTTATAATCCGGAACGCCTTAAATATGGATCTTTAGCACCACTCCATCTAGTGGATGCATAACGCAAACCCAGTCAAACGTTTGACTGCAGTATCTTCTATTGTATGCGCCTTTTAATCCGGTGCGCCTTATAGTGTGGAAAATACGGTACATGAATTACTCCGGGATATTGGTTTGTTTGAACTCATTTAACAGCTTAAGTCATTTGTGGACTAATGCGTATTGGAGACGTGAACAGTTTAAAACGATTCAGTTCGATTTGGTGAACTGGTTCAAAAAGATCCGGTTACATCGAATGATTCGTTCGCGAACCGGATGTCACAAACTGCTTTGTTTTGAACTCTCTCACAACAGACATGGAAGAGAAGACAATGCTGAATAAAGTCGTAGTTTTTGCTATTTTTGGACCAAAATGAATTTTCGATGTTTCAAAATATTCTAACTGACCCTCTGATGTCACATGGACTACTTTGATGATGTTTTTCTTACCTTTCTGGACATGGACCGTAGACCGTACACACAGCTTCAATGGAGGGACTGAGAGCTCCCAGACTAAATCTAAAATATCTTAAACTGTGTCCCAAAGATAAACGTCTTACAGATAAAGGTCTTACGGGTTTGGAACGACATGAGGGTGAGTTATTAATGACATCATTTTCATTTTTCGGTGAACTAACCCTTTAAGTGCTCTTAATGTAATAATATCAAATCATTACATTAAAGTAAATTCTAAATCATTATATATTTTATTATTATTTTGTTATTCATTTTGTCTTGATATGCTGACTGACATTTTAAAACATATAATGTATTTGATTTTAAATTTAACTGTAGAGGTATTTTATATTATGTTTAAATTCATACATTTTACATGTAATAAATTGCAACTTCATCGAAGCAAATGTGTAATCAAAATATATATTTAAATGCATGACATAAAAGTTTCAGTATAAAGTTACATTAAAATATATTTTAGTTTACCATGAATGCTAATCAGTACATTCACAGTACACTTTAAGCAGATTTCAAAGAAGTCATTCTGAAATAACACTTATAAAATAAATAAGTGTTATATAATAAAATAAAATTAAATAAAATAAAATTAAATTAAATTAAACCTCTACATTTCTTAATAATTGGGAGGACATGATTGTTGTAGCATTTAAGCAGATTAATCCTATTTCAGTTCAGTTATGTTCAACACTTAATATGCCAGTTCTCTAATTAGTATGCATTAATTGTAGAGGATGCTGTTTACCACAGATAACATCTTGTAATATTGGAATACAAGGAATAATTAATTACCCCACTCGGGTGCTCTTTGAGATCTTTTTAGTTCCAGGGACCAAAACAAACAGCTTTAGGCGTCATCTCTCCTGAATTGTGCCACAAAGTGATCGTGCTGAAACTCTGAGATTGCAAGCGACGTCAAGATCACTGAAGTTTCCAGATGATCGATTCTCCTCAGCCGCAGCCGGACTCTTAGCAGGGATTAAAGGATGTCATTGAAGCCCTCTGTCCTGTCTGAAACTGATACCAGGATTTAATCTGCAGACTCCATGCTCACAAAATGATGATGATGTTGATGGAAAACTAAAGCTAGATTTCCTCCTGCTGCCTTATCTAATTAGATTCATTTAACTTTAGGATCTTTGAGAAATCTTTTTCACTGATAATACTGATACACAATGTTTCTTTTATCTTTCCTCTTAGAAAAAAGGCCTTCTTGGTGTCACAATAACATGAAACCTGCAGTGCCCAAACCACATAAGTGAATAATCTGTCTTTTTTTTTTTTTTTTTTTTGAAGACTAACCAATATTGACAAAGCGCAGGCTTGTACTGTAGATATGGAACACACACACTGGTTTCCACGTTCCAAACGGATATTTCTTAAAATGTTTTTGGTCTATCTATCAAAATTGTTTATTTTGTGTGTGTGTGTGTGTGTGTGTGTGTGTGTGTGTGTGTGTGCGCTAGTCTGAATTGCTATCATTATTATTATTGTTGTTGTTGTTGTAATATTGGTAGTCAGTCAGACTAGCACATACAAAAACAATCACTAAATAAAATACTTCTGCTGCGGCTACTACCACTGCTACTAAATAAACAAGTAAATAAAAATAAAGTTAAATAAATAAAATAATGAATCTTTGTGAAAAAATGTGGGTCCACTTAACTTATTAAATAATAAAAATATTAATAAATACATGAATAAACAAATAAATAAATAATTACAGTAATTCTTATGTTAATTGTTGTGATTTTTTTTTTTACAATAAGCAACCATACTATTGAAGTCAGTGGCTACCATCAACCGTTTTAGTTACACACTGTTCAAATATCTCCTTTTGTGTTCAACAGAAGACACTCATACTGGTCTGGAACAAGTGGAGGGTGAGGAAATGATGACAGAATTTTCATTTTTGTGTGAAGCGTCCCATTAACACTCTGAACGTTTCGGCAAATGCATGCAAGGAATTTGCTGTTACTTCCTGTAAACCCCAAACTGAACAGAAGCACTTTAAAATAACAGCAATCTCTCCTGATTAATTCTCCTGATTTATGGTCATGTTCACACAGTGTCTTTTGTGTAAAACCTGTGTGAAAAATCTCACAAGCTGCTTTTTTGTAACCCCAAGCATTTCCAAGAACTGCAAAGATTATAATTTTTTTTCACTCACAGATTCCTTCTCTACCAATGCAAATGTCTTTTTTTTTTCTGAAGTCTATACAATCCAAGAACGAGACGTAAGGCAGCCCGTGATCAAAAGCTCGACAGTTGTTGTAATGAGGTCCCGTCAAAAAAATGTTGTAACAAGAGGGCCTAAAAGAGCAAATCCATGCCTATTCTTCCCGATCCCATTGTGTGTGAGTGTTCTGGGCACAGCCGTCTAGCCCTTCTAAACCGACAGGCCGATGAAAGAAGCTCGATTCTCACGGGCCGACCCGACAAGAGCAGGTGTGCCTCAGATTCCCTTACAGCCCTCCCCGAGCGCTCACCACCTGCCTCAGCTCACCTTCACCATCCAACAGCGCCACTTTATCACCTCCATCTATCGCTGGAATTACCTTTAAGGCTTTTGTTTTGTTTTCAAATGGAACTTTGCATCCGGTGTTTGTAATTCGGACCTTCAGGGATGGATCCTTCCTGTGCATCCCTGCAGTATTCCTGCAGCTCTAGTAGATTTCTTTGTGTGATGTCTGGACTTCCTTTCTTTCCAGCAGTTTCTATCAAGTCCGTGACATTATGAATGGACAATGATGTTCCATAAAAGGCTGATCATGTTGCCTCTGAAATAGCAAGGTTTCTTTGCTTTGAGGGTTGTCACCTGATCTCTTCCTGAAAATGGATATTGTAAAAGGAAAAGGCTGGATTAGGCTTCTGTTTGGCAAAACTCTAAGAACAGTAATCTACTTTTTGTTCCTTTTACTCGTTTTTGTACAACATGTTTGCCTACAGTGATACCTGCGTAACTTGGTAGAAGGAGGTTATTCTTTACTAGTGGTGAACTAGTTTGTTATTTGTCTACTAAAATTAAGAATTGCTGTCACAACCGTGTGAATTCGTTCGGGAAAACACTTCCTAATCCTCAAATAAGAATATTGTAAAAGGTTAAACTATTACCGATCCTGACGCGTGTCAAGGTAAAAGGCTAAATTGTGAATGGAATGCTGTTTTTAACATGAAAACTATAGTAGTATGAAACAGCATAGCAGTATTTATATATATTTAATATGCAATGATAAATGATACACGGTAATATGCTAAACTGTTGTCACATGACCGCAGCATGTAGCATTCACTTATGATTTGGAAATAAAATTTCTTTAGAAAATGTTATTTAAATTGAAGGCCTTGTCAAATTCATGACATATTATTCATGACGGGTTCATTCGTCACATTGGAGAAGGAAGGAAGGAAATGAATGAATGAATGAATGAATAAAATACTTTTTTTTTTTTTTTTTTTGGGGAAAGTCAGGTTAAGCTCAAGGAAACAGTATTTGGCTCAGTTGTTGTATACTGCATATTTCTGTAATATGTGATGCTGGTATCATATAGAAAATGTGCACAGTACATTATACAATGAAGAAACAAGTATTATGATACTATGCAATTTTGAAGAAAACCAATCTCAGCTGTGTTGACACTTCCTGCGAGCACAAAAGCCATCACAAGAGACGTTACATCCTCTCTAAAAGGTAACATAACCAGCATTTGGGGAAGCCCTGTGGATAAACAGAGACGCCAGGACTGAGAAGACTTAGGGAGTCAATGTAGCTGAAGCCTCTGAGACATATGCTCTCAAATGTCATCTGAGGAGACTTTTAGTTGTTTTCTATGCACGCTCAGTCATTTTCCCACAAAGACACAACCACACACGCATATCATTTAAAACCAAATGCAGGGCCTATTAGCATTACATTATGGAGGGCAGGCTTGTTTCACTATAATAAGCCCCAGTGTGCTTTACTGACTGTGAGCTAAATTTTCTGTTCATATGACACAAAATAGGATAGACAAATTGAAAATAATGAAAATACTCTCCCTTTTTTCTAGTATTCGAGTGTATATTAGTATGCCAGGTTGCTAGGGTGTTCAGACTATTATTACAAAACTCCAAAATGTACCAAAACATACCCTTTACTGCAGTTTCCAGGTGCAATCAAACAGTAAAACACCACCAACGTTTATTCCTGCATAGACAAATGATCATTACAGGGCAAATTAGTGATAAATAGAGGCTTACTTTCACACGGTTCCTTATACAATACCAACATAGGCTCATTGGAAATATGTGTCTCTATATATATATTTCAGCAAAACTTAAAAAAATGACTTATACTGTATGTAGAAATCACTGCAGTATGCAGTTGAAATAATCACTAGAGGCAGTAAAAATCTGACAACTTTTCCTTTTCACACAAAGTATGGTTTACAGGTACAGAGTTTTGATTTATAAAGGCTAATTTCACTCACTTGCTTGCAAAATATTATGTTATGACTTCAAAACAATTTTAACATCCTGCACAATTTGAAAACTGATACTTTTGAAAGTTTTCATCACATATGCAGCTTCATATGCATACGTTTTCTGATTCAGTAGGTTTGCTCAATAGCTCATCTGATATGGCGTTGCACTTGAGAGCTGAAGAGCATCGTAAAACTACGACAAAACAGTTCAAATCCACACGAGGAAGTGAAAATAGCACGGCTGCATCAACAAATACATTTGAATGTATTTGCACTATCAGGTAGGTTTAGTGTTTGGATTTGTTGTTAGGGATATTTCCAACACGATAGAGCATTAACCTTTAGCAACACTTCCGGGATTTTTGAATTCTGAACAGAATTATAAAGTACCTCAAGCAGCGTAGTAAAAATGCAGGAATGCATGTCTGTACCAAGGTATTAAAAATGGTCATGGTCACGCACTGAACGTGTTTTAGTGCCATTCTCTGGACATTTCACTTTGAAACTGTCACGAAATGTGCAGTAAATTACGTACAGTAATAACGGTTGTGCAGGAATTTATTTAGAGGCACATATTTCCAATGAGCATGGCTTCCACAATATTATGTTATGACCTAAAACTATTTTACCATAGTGCATGATTTGTAAACTAATACATTTTGAGCTCCATGTGTAAGCTTTCCTGACACAGTAAATTGGCTTGTTAGCGCACCCGGTATGTTCCATGTGGAATGCTGAGAAACAAATCCCATGAAAGACAAGTGATGATTAAAGAACTCTAAGAGATAAAATGGCATGATTGCTTCAGAAAATGCATTTGTTAACACTATTGGTTAGGTTTAGGGTCAGGTTTAGTTTAGGTGATGCTTTATATTTAAATGCGATAGAGCATTAACTTTAAGCACCAGACATTTAATTTCCAAACAGATGTGATACCTACAACAACCAACATAATCTGTTTCAGATATAACTGAAATCCCGTTTTGTACTACTCACTGGATATTTCACTTTCACCTCAAACATGTAACATGCAAAAAGCAGTGCAATATAATTATTATTATCATTATTGAAAAATATATATGTTTATAGCACAGCTCCCTTCAGCAAGCCAGACACAATGGTATCATTATCATAAATGGTGCAGAACGAATGACAGACCAAAGTTTATTATTTAGGGTATTGATCAGTCTCTAAAGGTTTGCCAGATCCATGATCTCAGCGTCAGGTCTGACCTTTTAAACTGAAAGGTTAAAACCTTTTACAGCATCTTAAATTCAGTGAATCAGCCACAAATCAAGATCAGCCTCTCTTCCTGGGCAGATAATTCATCGCGTGCGGTTTGAGATAACACTTCTAAATGGTATACTAAAGAAGTGGCAAAGGGCACAGGTGGGGATTTCGAAAGCAAACCTACAGTCAAGACCAAAACACGATCCCTCAGGATTCCCTCGCGCGGCAGGCACTTCAAAACTACTCAAGCCATGCAGAGAATGCACAATGAGCTTCCCTCTGCTGTTTTCTACCTCAACCCTTATTGTTTCACTCCCTAGTCCTGTATATATCAGAGCTGACCTCATTCTACCAGACTCCAGCTCCTTGCGGTATCTCACAGCCTGCGGGCCACAGACATGTGGTGCTGACACAACCCCAGCCAGCATCCCTAGAGTCCCGCCACACCTAACCCTGGGTCGTTCGCTTCATATCGCCTGCAGGGGACCAGGTTCCATAGCTTGTTATAGAGAGGATCGTGAAAACAAACCCCTTAAACATGGCTCTGATGTGGGCATTTACACAGGTGCAGCCCCACAGTGCCTAATCCCGTTTAATAGAGGAAGTAAGGAAGTTATGTGAAATGGAAATGGCTTTTTTATTTTATTTTTATTCCTTTTTTTCATTTTCTGTACCCAAATGCTCACAACTGTGAGATTACATCACCAGTAGGCACAGCACGCCTCACAAGCCTGTAAAACTCGAAGTCCTTCATCATAAATTTAACTGTTTGTATTGGCATGCTTGCTTACGGTGACTGTAGCGTTCCAGTTGGTAAACAGGCCTTTATGAGTTTGAACAGGCAAACACATACTAATTAGTTTTTAATGGATGATTTAAAGACTGTTTCTTTTTTTACAGCTTGAAAGAAACAGACACCCTAAGTGCAACAAATATAGTCATACCTTATCATTAGCTATGCAAACAAGCTAACATAATGTTGTTCTTTCCACAGAATGCAAGCTAAGTTCGACTTTGACTTTGGAAACATTTCTGGAAGAGTGATTGATGTAGCTAGTTAGAGTTTAAACTGCTATGAGCTGTTAGCCCAGTCCTTGTACACTGAGATATGTGTGATTTTGGGCAATTGAAAAAAAAAAAAAAAAATCCAAATGATTGAATTTTGTATTTACTCATTAAGTTCATTAAAGATATTATGTTTTATGTCATTATGTCTATATTGCAAATGTATAATAGTATCATATTTTGTAGATTCATATTATATAGTTTATTGTAAATGACAAAAATAGTTGTATCCATTTCAACAAATTTACCGTCAAAAGTTTTCTCACTGACACACACCCAATCTCAGAAATTAAAAAAAAAAGAGAAAATTTATTTGCCTACATGAGTTGAACGCAGAATTAGCCTAGGCTTAGAGTACATTTAACAACCTAGGATTTAGCAAGCAAACGATTAGCAAGCTAGCTAGTATGGGGACAGATTTAGTTATTTATATTCTATATAGATGTGTAGTTATATATAAATTTGTATTTCTAAAAAAAATAATAATAATCATTTGTCTGGTCTCATATTTGTATAATAACTTGACAGGGTTTAATTATTTAGCGCCAAGTATTTCAGCCAAAAACTGAAAACTTTTAAAGCGTTTTGCCTGTTTGTTTACACAACAACAAGTTTTTGTAAATGCCACCGTTATCGTTTCCGTGTAAACACCCAATATGGGAATCTTTGAAAATGGTGATGTCATGCACATGTATAATACATGTTAGGTATGTAGACATGCACAGTACGTGTCGATTTTAAAGGCAAGCATGAACAAACATACACAACAATGGAGGAATACATGGTACTGTTGTTACTTCACCACCATTACGACCAACAGCGGAGATGCATCATATAATCATCATTTTCCTACTAACAAGGTGACGGCACCAACTACTAGCCTGGCACACGTAATACAAAGTTTTTTGGCCGTTTTTGCAGGTATGTTTAAACGCAAATCATTTTGAAAATGTTGTCATGTATACGTGAAACATAAGTGAAATTCTTCCATTTTTTATTACATTATTGTCGTGTAAACGTAGACTTAGTTGTTTCCCTGCTTCAGTCTTTTTTTTTGGCCTTAGCTGGCTTACTGTTACAAATTATCTTTATTTTTACAAAAGTCTGAGGTTAATAAGCATCCAGCCTATCAGTTCACATATTCCGCTTCCTCAGATCTTGAAAAAAGTGTTGTAAAAGTGGTTGAATTTATGGCTTGAACCTCGCAGCTTTAACTGGGAGATTTCCCCCATGTTGGCTCCCTCAGCTGGGCCAGAGAGAAAGCTTTGCACCACTCATTTGCCCTGTGGGAAGGATATGGAAAATTTGCAGTATGATTTTAAAGCCGCTAACTGAAGAAAAAAAAAACCTGTGCACAGTGGTCCAAAAGCCCTGAACTGATCCAATCTGTAGAACTCATACAACTCTTCTTAGACCCTTTTCTATAGAACTTTGTTCTTATTAAAAGCTCCATCATATCTGTGCGAGACAGATGGGTTTTATTCTCTGTGCTCACATGTCACTGATGCTTACAGTCAACATGAAATCAACACTGAAAAAGTATTCCTGGTCTTTTGTGTAGGATGCATTCAAAATATAAACGTAAAAATAATATAAAAATAATAACAGTTTCAAAATCTATATATTTACACTGCAGTCAACAGCACATGCTTGCAACCATCCTTAAGCCAGTCAAATATTGAGAGACTGGGGGTCATTAGTTTGAGCTGTAGGGAAGTTTTCAAATATGCGTCATGCTGTGAAATGGCCTAATTAAATGCAACTCAAAGTTTCCTTTTTTTCCACCTTCAAATTGCACAAGTATAACATTTTGAAAGATTAAATTTAGTGCTCTGTTTTGGCTCTAGCACTCAAAATGCAATAGACTATGCCAAGTTATTTCATGGAGTCATTTAAATGCAGATGACAGAATGCCACCTTTTGATGCGTCAAAACAACATTATCACAATTTCTGTGTTTGCACCAACCACTAATGCATCAGTGGTATTTGCTACAGCAAGCATTACTAGTAATACTGCTCATACTTGGGATTTGAGATTTGAATAAACCACTAATGCTAGAATTAAACAAATTATCATGTAAAATATTATGCACCTAACTACAGAATGTGGCTTGTTAAGTGCTGCTGTTACGTTTTGAGAAACAATAAAATAATGAAATAATAACAAAAATCCCTTGGTAGATGATAAAACTGATTAAAATGATATATGAGGGACCGCTTCAAAGATTTTTGTTAAAAAGTTGTGAACACACCTTAAAGGAGAGACCTATATAGTAAAAACCTGTCTTTAAAGAGACATATATAGAGACCAGATTATATTACACTTGTGAATGGGATCGTTTAGCGTGTAAGGAGTACCCTAACAACCACACATCAAAGCAACCACTCACAATGCTCTAACATTGTATTGGTTGAGTTTTTCTTAGCATATTGTAAAAATCACGATGAATTTACTCTCCAAAACGCAGTCATACTTCCACATCAGTTTTTTTTTTTTTTTTTTCTTCACAGACAGCTGATTTTCAAGAATGCTGATAGCACATTTCTCTCTTTCAGACTTACACGTTCCAAGTGCTTGTTTACTCTGGTGTAGCACGAAATCTCCAAAAAAACTGATGTGTTATTTTGCTGGCAAACTCTAGATTACTAATCTGCTGACTGGGTATGTCCAATTGATTCGGTGCGGTCTTTAGAGGGAATGAATGTGGGGCACAGCTCACAGTAATGAGTCATGTGCTTGGAGATAAGACTTGGAGAATGGAACATGGACACAACACTCGACCACAATCCCACCAATCACTCAAACCAGAATGGCGATTGTGAGGCTGTCACATACAGGACGTAGTTAGTGCGTTGTCTGCGGTTTGAATGTTGACCTCTAGAAAAAAGGCTAAAAGCTCATTCCTTGTTCTCCTGCCTGCTCCTGTTCTTATCGTTGGGAATTGTATTTGCAATTAACCTTAGAGACACCCGTCACTTCATGACAGCACTAAGGATCTTTGAGAAAATGAGCCGAGTATCGTCTGGCAGGCGTTTTGTACTGAAACTTATAACTAAAGCAGATATAGAGAGAGTTTGACTTCAGCCAATATCGAATATGGATAAAGATCATGTTGCACTTTTACCCTCTATTAAGAGCTCTGAACCATAACCAGTGAGTTTTGGCAAGCAGAGAAGTGTGTGAGATTGCTTTTTGAATATTAAAATATCGAAGGTCTTCAACTCTGTTCCCTTTTGAACACTATTAAACTGTTTACCATTCCTTTTTCCTCTACGTTGGCTAGAGCCAGATTTATTGGTTTGAATGTGAAAAATCAAAAGCAGTTTTGGGTGAATGGTATGGGGGAAAAGACTAAGATTAGAGACTCTGACATACAGAGGCTCCATTTTAAGGCTCATTTGTACTTTTGCCTGGCTCTGCTCCACGATCTTTTACGACTTTTATACTCGGCACGCTCGATGTTGTGATATTATTTGAAACAACAGGGGGCGCACAAGCAAAATCATCTTTGGAAGTAGCAGGAAAGAACAGAGAAGTAGAAGTTTCCCGGAATTACGTCAGATTATTCACTTCCGCCAACACCACGATAACGTCATTTTTGCCACGCGCATGCAAGCGAACTTGCAAGTGAGTCAGTATAAATCAGTTTTTGATCTTTAGTGTTTTTCTTAAATTGCCACAAGACTTTGTTTTCAACCAGGGACCCCTGTGGGTCTATTATCATTGCAGGTGCATGAAGACAGATACAGAATATAGGACATATATCAAATATAGTATTGCCAAGACAAATATTCTGTATTCTGTTTTTTTGTGTATCTAAATATGGTGCATTAATGAGCTATTAAACAATATTGATGATAATAGTAAATAATTGCCAGTATATAACTGGACCTGGAACATCTTTTTGGTGTATTTAATAATGGTAGTATCTGAGTTGACTGAGTATTTGGATGGTGGGACTGTAAAGGTTGAACATTTCTGAAGTGAGACAATTGTTGACATCGGCTAAGAGTACTGTCCTATAAAATCACTTGGTTTTGGAGAATACTTGTTGCAAAATGAAAACATTTGACTTTTGAATGCAAACTTTGGAATATTGGCAAATCTGAGCACAGTTTGAGACATTCTTAAACATTCTTCTGAAACTCTAACAGAGACACGTGAGATTCCCGGGGTCTTTTCTCAACACAGGTAAACTATTTGTAGGTTGTTTCCCTCTGAAAAGTGTAAACACTATGACTCTGTCTGCTATCAAAACATTGCCCTGTTTGTTTCTGTATCTCGTCCAGTCCAACATAGCAACGTCTTAACCAATAGTGCAAGTTTGGGGTGGGGCTATCTTTTAGCTGACCAATGGCAGATTGACTGAATATTTGGGAAACCTGTTTGAAAACAGTTCAGTTTTTGCAATTCAGTTAAAGTCTCAGTTTCAAAGAAAATTTCAGTTTGCTCTCAATTTTTGGTTAATTTACTTGTAGGTTGTATTCTCAGAAGCTCATGTTTTACATCCTGATTTTTGGAAGCAAAATTTAGAAGTAACATATGCTGTATATGCCAATTCAAGGTTGAGAAAAGCTGTTTCCACCGCCCCAAATATCTCAGTGGTCTAAAGGGATAAGACCTCCGGACGCCCCCCACTTGGTGTGAGCTCAGAAACAGCGCTGCTCTTTTTTTTCTCATTGCGTGGGCAAACAACCAACCGGTGATTTTTGGCAAGGTTCTGCATGGAGACGGCCGTCCAGGGAGCTGTTACTACGGTGAGTGACTTTCCTTTCCGCTCATTTGGAGGAGTAATGACACAAAAAGAAAGTGAGAGAGTGGCGCAGCCTGTTTACCTTAGCAACAAGAGCAGCTGTTGTGCTGCCTCACAAACTTTTTCATGCCTGTCTGGAAAAGTGTTCAAAAAGATTTTCTCAACTTTAACTATGAAACCCACTGTGTTTTCATTCCAGAACTTAGTTCATTTATTAAAAATAAATGCATTTACAAAAAAATGTATGTACAAAAAAATTATTTTAACTTTGATGAGAAATGTTGTTTTATACGTCAATAAATAATGAAATAAATGTTACAAAATAAATGCATACAAATCACGCTGATGTAAAAAAAACAATATTCAAATTATAAATATTAATTAACAACCGGACAGGTGTAACAAAACCAGTCTCTCAATGAATTATGAATTGGTAAAACAAGGTATTTGGATCTGTCCACACATGCAAAATCAGTGTTGACATTGTAGACTAGCTAAACATTCCGTGCAGTTAAGTTGACCTTGGAAGCTGTGAGGTTGGGTTGGGTAGGATTGTATGGACTATCTAGCAAATTTCTGTCAATCCTGATTTTTGAGATCAACAGTTGCAATAATAAATGCAAAGTTGACAAATCTCTGCATTTTCTACATGTACATAATTTGGACTAAATGCGATAATAAACTGCAAATGAAAGTTGAACCAAACCCTTCATTTGAAATATGCAATCACAATAATGAATGCAAAATGTCCTAATCCCTTCATCAATTTGTAATAGCTTGAAATGTAAGTTCTGTTTCCAAAAAATAAATTTAAGGACAAAAATGCCAGCTAATTGAGGTCAATGTTCAATTCCACGCGTTCATTTCTTATATTTAATAAAAAAGATTTATGTAATATTAATTGTCTTCACTAATATTATGAAAACCATTGAACTCACTATTTTGAAAGCTTTACAAATATTAGCACATATAAAATACCATTGACATGATAGGAAAAAATATGAGATGTCCTGACAAAAATAGTGAAACAAACACGTGCACGTGCGCGTGTGTGTATGTATATGTGTGTGTTGTGTATTAGTGTGGTTTATTATTCTGGAGACCTGTGTAAAAAAAACTAAATAAGTAAGGACTAACCCTGCAGCTAACACTGAAATTATGTATTTGTGCCTATGGGAAAGCTGGTATAAATATATCTGAGGTATTACATCAGGACTGTTTTCCTAAAAGTATACTTCATGTTCAATCTCTCCAATGTAACATTTACTTGTTTTATTGCCACTCTTATAACAAGCCAAATGTAAAATCACATGGAGACACAAGTGTATCGTCCCTTTGATGTATTGTAGTTCTATCTTATTTCACACCTCTCAAAAATACTTGATTCTGATTGGTCAGGCGTAGCATTTGGAGGGCAGAAATGGTTGTATGGTGAGATTTGGCTTTGTTTTCCTATTGAAGTGCTCTCTACATTATATGTAAGTGTAATTTACATTGCTTTAACTATTCTCTGTTCATCCCACCTTCTCACACACTATAACTGGTTGATTATATACAATGTCAGCATGCTATTGAACAAACTTCTTTTCAGTCAATACCTTCAGCAAGTATGAAACCTGTAGGAAAATGAAGCCAAAACCTAGAAATTTTAGGCAATTAAAAATCCCAGCAAGGTCATGTACAGGAAAAAGGAGATGTATAGTCACCCTAGACATGTCCCCCCTTAAAGGTAAATGGAAACCAACATTTCTGGATTTTATTCAGAGACAAACTGCTTTGCAACTAAGAGTTCATGGAGTCAAATCTCAAAGGTCATCACCATTTGCATTCCATTTGATGTCAGTAAATCTGAAATACTGCAGATACTAAAATCATCTTTTTGGCTTTTTTTTCTACAAGTGTCTCCTCCTTTTGTGCAACTGTGTCCCGATATAATCCCTGGGCCCTGAGCAGTGCTTGAGCTGGTCGAAATGTAGCCATCAGCCACTTGTTATGTTGAGGTTGGGCCCTGTCAAGAGGGGCTGACAGCCCCCCTGGGTCTTGCGGTCTCTGCCACACTATGATTCATGACTGGCTGGGAGACGGGGGAAGTTCAAGTCTGCCCTAATCCAAACACTGAGGAAATGGAACAGAGGAAGCAAGGTCGAAAAGAAAACACAGCGAGAGACAGAGAGAAAATGTGGAGGGATACAGTGGCTTGAGCGAGTGATAAATTTACTCTAAATTCTGTTTGGCAGGATTACAGTATTCTAGTATTTTTTGGTTGAATAATCTATGCTAAACTAAGTTAAAAGTGCTAGCCCCAGACCCGGACATCGGTTAAATGGATTCAAAAATCCATAAAACTCAACTGTTTAACTTTAAGGGAGTTGAAACATTAGCATATATATATATATAAAAAGTGGGATGCTTCTTTAAGCCTAAAATGGTCTGAGAAGGCATGATCACAACGTCAAAACCTAATATTAAAATAACAATAAGGTCTATGCTAAATAAAGCTTGATGATACATTTTGAAATACAATGTAAACAGCACACAGAGTTCAGTAATTTATGGCGATGACAGCTACATTCTACAACCAAATTAACTTTCAGGTAGTGACAACAGCATTTGCAAACATTCTATGCAGTATGAGGAACCAGTTGTTGATGATTTATTTAAATGCATATAAGAGTTGTGTTTCTCTTCTGTATCTGTGAAATGGTAATGAGGTACATCTTGATTCATTAGCATTAGCCATTGGCAGATCTTGCTAAAAAAATAAAATAAAAAGGAAAAGAAAGAAAGAAAGAAAAATAAGAACAAGCCCATAATAAACCTAAATCCAAACACCCTATCTTGGAAATAAACGATATAACATATTGTGACATTCACCTGCCTACTTTATAAACCAAGCCCAATCATCAAGCTCAAAGATGCTTATAGGGGTCATATGACGTTGCTAAAATAGCAATATTTTGTGTATTTGGTGTGATACAATGTATTTATGCGGTTTAAGGTAAAACAAAACACATTAATTTCCACATAATGTACATTATTGTTGCTCCTCCATGGCCCGGCTTTCTGAAACGCAATGATTTTTACAAAGCTCATCATTCTGAAAAGCAAGGTGTACGCTGATTGGCCAGCTATCCAGTGTGTTGTAATTGGCCGAATTCCTCAAGTGTGTGCAGAAATGTTACACCCTTTACCATACTGTCATGCCGTGTGTCCAGGCGCAATGAGATAAAACCAATAAAACCCATAATAAAAGAGGCATTTGTTGTATCCAGTGGGGACATAATTACTGATTCCGGTAAACTATAAACTATAAACCATGTCTGGAGAAATGACAAGCTACTCTACACTGCTCAGAACTCGCATTTGAATCATCAGTGGCAAATTCTGAATATGAAAACGGACTTACAGACTGTAAGTCAGAAGCACCAGACTGTACTTGCAAAGTTGGAACTGCTCCACTTTATAGAAACAAAAACCGGAATTGTAGGCTACTCTCCCAGGAAACAGTCCTCTTACTCCAAAAAATGCGCTACACACATCTAAATTTTTGGTTGAATTGTTCCGGAACATTGTTGTTAATACAACTTAACCACTTATTTCTAGTTTTGTCCTCTTTTGGAAGGCCAAAGAAAGTAGTTTCACTTTTAGAACGAATCACACAGCATCTCTATAACATGGGGGTGGTGGCAACAGTGAGAATAAAAGTTACGCCCCCTTTCTTTGCATGAACATTTGGTCGGCATTATGCAAATCTTCCCACTTCATGAGTTCACGCTTACACATAATTAGCTGAGGTATGGTATGCATATTTGGCGTGCTATCCTGGGGAAGGGCTCCGAGCTCGGGAATGGCCCTAACCTTGAGAACCCTCCCCCCCTCCCCGTTTATTTGTGAGGAGATGGGGTGGAAGAGGGATGCTGATAAACCATCAATGGATAGAGGTAAGTCAGCAGTATTTATACTATGCTGTTGATTACTTGATGGTGGTCCACTGGTGTAGATTAAGCTAAGTATCTGAGGTGCTCCTCCCAAACATTGTTACTAAAACATAATTTCATGAGTTCACGCTTACATATAATTAGCTGAGGTATGGTATGCGTATTTGGTGTGCTGTCCGGGGAAGGGCTCCAAGCTCGGGAATGGCCAGAACCTAGAGTACCCCCCCAAAAAGCAATTAAATAAATGGACAGCAGCTAGATTAAGAATGTCCCTGAAAAATAGCATTGAGTACTGGCGGGGGCTGATTTATTTTTCTGTGAAGTCAGCTGGTTAGCATGCCAGAAGAGCCTACGTACTCCAGTGGGAGCGACTTAAGTGTTGGAAGGGTAGGCCCTACCGGGTGCAGGTACTGGACTACGTGGTTAGGGGCGCCCGGTCGGTAGGGCTCGAGCCGATGCTCAACAGGAGCTCACAGCATTGGAACGGTGAGCTCTACCGGCCGATGAGGAGCAGCAGCATGGTTGTATTGCCCGACCGGGAGGGCCCGAGTTGCCTCGACTGGAATAGGTCACGGTGTCGGCATATGGGCCCTACTGGCTGATAAGCCCCTGCTATTCAGACGGCGAAGGCAAAATTGCTGACCAAGAGGGCCCATGAAGCCTCCGACTGGAGATTAAGACTCAGGACAACGGACATCTGGGTCCTCTCAGATAAAAAGCTTTGGGCTGACCGACAAGGAGGACTCTTGCGACATCCAAAAGAAGATCGCTACTCCCGGCATCGGATGGATGAGACTCGCTTGTGGCCAGCAATTATAGAAACCCAACCGGGAGACATCTGAAGGGAACACATGCATCAGACGGGTAAGCCTTGCTGGACGGGAAGAGTGAAAAGGAAAACCCAACTGGGAGAACTCTTGCCGACGTCTGAAGGGAGCATGCGCATCAGATGAGTAAGCCTCGCCAGGTGGGGTTAAAAGGTGTGAGGGTAGTTGAGAGGGTTTTAGGCAGCGTTTTGAGGGAGGTTGAGACTCATGGAGGCGAACGGTTAAGCCTCACCAACCATCAAATGGAAAGGTAAGTTGTGTGGCCAGGATACTTTCGCCAGACGCCGAAGGAAGCACATGCATTGGACGGGTAAGCCTCACTTTAGGAGCTTGGTATATTGGGTAGATCGGTTTGCCGACCAAAAAAACATGGAAAGGTAATGGTTGTCTGGCCAGGAGGTTCTCACCGGCGTCCGATGGGAACACACGTATCGATCGGATAAGCCTCGCTGGCCAAAGGGTGGAAAAAGTAAGGTTGTCTAGCCAGGAGGCTCTCACCGACGTCCTATAGGAGCTTAGCTCCCAGCATCAAATGGGTAAGCCTCTCTGGCTGAAGGATGGAAAAGGTTGTCTAGCCGGAAGACTCTCACTGACGTCTGATAGGAGATTAGCTCCCGGCATTGAACGGGTAAGCCTCTCTGGCTATAAGACGGAAAAGATAAGGTTGTCTAGCTGGGGGGCTCTCACCTACATCCAATGGGAGCTCCAACTGTATGCATTGAATGGGTAAACCTCTCCGGACGTAAGATGGAAAAGGTAATGTTGGGTAGCCAAGTGGCTCTCACCGACATCTGAAGGGAGCTTGAGCTCCTGGCATTGAATAGGTAAGCGTCATTGTAACACTAATGAGCTGATGGTATTTCAGCCATCTGTTCCATATTAATGAATCCTGACTCTCTAACACATTCTGCACTCAAAGACCAGAATGTGAGTAAACAAGGACCTTCGTTTTACAACATCTTCCAACATAATTCACCATTTGGGGCGCCGCGATGTCGGCAACATCCTGGCGTGGGTGACAGTTATTACACCTATTGAGACTGTCCAGGGATACCTGTGCGAGCCTCAAAGAAGAAACAAAACACCCACATTCCTAAACACACACACACAAAATTTTCTTTAAGCTCTTTATGTAAGTCCTTAATAATATGTATTTTGAATAGGTTTGTGCGTTGCATAGAATGGTTAATCCTGTTATGCGAGGATTATAAGTTGCTGACTTGTAAATTGAAAATGTTTCTCCTAATTTTAATGTTCTCAAATAGAATCATGAGTTGTAAACCTACCCCCCTGACCAGGTCATAAAACTTCATGACCTAACTGACAGAACAGCAAAGCCAGATCACTGGTACCTTTTCTCAATGTATTCTAAACTGGTACCTTTTCTCAATGTATTCTAAATGTATTGAGTATTGCTTTTTGGTGCATTAGATGTTTTCCCCATATAAATTGGAGTATCTGCAGTTTTATCATGTGTTAATCAAACTTTAAATGTGTTTAATTCTGCATATGAATGTAACGTCGTGTTTCTATCAGTTATATATGTCATTTTTGGTGTCTGTGGAATCGTCATGTTGTGACCAAACTATCCACCTAAAGGAAATTAATGAAAAATGTATTAATCTGGAATTACGAACTTGCTAGAATATCACTGCTGAAATCTGATAAGCCATAACTTATTAGAGTGGGTGGTTCCCCAGAGACAAAGCACATTTTTTCCCGCTTCAGATCGCGGATGTTCATTGGTTGTTCACGCAAACAGAGGCATGAACCAGGCAAGCCATAAGAACTGACCCAGGAAGTTCCTCCCTCTCTTACCCCCGCTTGTCTTTCTTTACAAAGTTTACTGTCTGTATTGTCGTACGTGTATTTACTCTGTGTGATTTGTAGTTTGATGTATTATTAGTTCAATTATTAAAAACCAATATATATGCATGATTGCCTCTAAGCACTCACTTCACGAGTCAATGAAATGTCTGATCTTTAGCTACAAGCTCTTTACTTTTTAGTAACCGAAATTTCATAATGATAGGATAATGTTTTCATGGCCAGAGAATATTTTTCCTTGAATTATAAGAAGTGATAACTTTATTGAAAGTTGATAAGTTAATCTTACGACCATTTGCTGGACAAATCACTGTTTGATTTGCGGTAATTTACAGTAAGAGATATCACTATAATTGATATGAAGAATGGAATATTGACATATTAATGAGTAAATTACAGTGCCCTGTAATGAGTTATTGAAATATACAATTGACCTATTTTTCATCTTCAATGAATTGAATGTAACTGTCATATGAGATATATATATTAATCATATTCCTGATTAATTATTAAAATTCCCTATATATCATTTGAGTTAATTATAATGTACAACCCAGTGCGGCTACATCATTGACCATAGAGTAGAAAAGGTAAGGTTGTTTAGTTGCGAAGCTATCGCCGGTGTTCGGTGGGAGCTTAATGCTTGCATTATCGGTTGGGTACGTCTCGCCGATCCAATTTTTTTTTCCTATATATTTTGGTGGCCGATGAGGGTTTGGTGGGCTTTCTTTATGTGGAACTGGTTATTTCTGATATAGCTTTGTTATCGAGTGACTGTTTTTTTAGAGTCGTCGAAGAATAGTGGTTCATGCGGGAATTTTGTCTGAGAATTCCTGGAGCATAGGTATTCTAGGATGGATTGGTAGGGCTGGATTGGAGAGGAGAGATTGAAAATGTAAATAAAATGACATTTCTTGGCTTGGAAGGTCTTACTTTGTTTGATTAAAAAGCGATTGTTTCGTCGTCGAGTATGGTTAGGTCTGATACGGTAGGGTTGATTTTGGATTGAAATTTGAAGAGATTGTGAGTTCCGAGCACCTAAGAAAAGCGAAGCTTGAATGAGTAGAAAAGCTAGAATGAACATGGCGTCGAGCGTGTATGCTATGCTGAGGGGTTGGTAATTTGTGCGGATGGTGTAGATACTTTTTGTGACAATATCTAGCGTTATGGGTTGTCTAGCATCGGGATGGGTGGGCTGGGATCGCTGGATCCCTTTGATCAAGAAGGAGGTTTGCGAATTACTTCGGGTGAGGGAGCTCCGAACATCAGTTTGTGAAGTCTTGGAGAACCTGTGTAGCCTGCACTGCTACCAGAAGCAGCCTTATGCTAATGTCTGCTATGTGAGCTGGAGGATGCTGAAAAGTAAAAAGGGGGTTAAGAGTAACAGGATGGAAACGCAGGGATGTGTGGGACAGTGTTGCAAGTAGAAGCAGCTTCATGTGTGCTTCGGCTGCTGTAGTTGTTGGCTGTGGGAAAGTAGAAGGGTTAGTAACATTTCACGGAACAAGCTAAAAATGCCTGGGTAACCTACTGTGTTGCCGGCTTAGCAATTGGTTGCTTGATTTGACGATTCCTCAAGCCTTGTCCACATTAATACGTTCCTGTTGGAAAAGCATCTTTTCCTCTCTTTGTGGCCTTCCAGCCTTTTTACACGCTCTCCAGAGAGGATAAATTGGAATGCTGTTTTCACATTGTAGTATGGACTATGGAAACAGAGGCTTTGAAAATGATGAAGCATGTTTAGTCTTGTAAGCATTGTACCAATAGACATGTTTATAGCAATAACGTAAATTTGCAGTCATGTGCTATTCAACCTTCATGAAGCTTCTAAAGATATTTACTTTGCATGCTTTTCATATTACAGTCCTAAAAAGACAACAGAACATTAACTCACAGTTTCTGTCCTGCGGCACAGCACGAGGGAAGTTTGCATTTTAGATATTTAGAGTGATCACACCAGTAAATGGTGAAATATTTCCCTAAATAAATCAATCCTGCCAGAGGAATTGAATGAAACATGTGTCTGTATCATCTCGGTAAGGTTTAAACATGCACAGTTGGGCAAATATAATGTCTTCTGACTTTTCAGTGTGGATGACAACGCTGGAAAAAATGCCTTGGCTTCTTGGTTAAAAATAGCATCGTCATCCGACAGATTTGCGTCATAATATCGTTTAACAAACTATAGCCGCGAAACCTGCATTTAGCGTCTTCACCTGAAAATGTATTGATTTACAAAGCATGGGCTGCTCTGCTAGTGGAGGCAGCTTCAAACTGTGCTGTGGCCGGAAAAGCCGTGGTGAAAAGCTGAGCCGCGTCAGGAAGTGAGTAAGGCTTTGCTGTGGTGAGATCTGGGGCACGGCTCGGGCTGGTTGAATACCTGCTGCTGCTGCGACCCAGCGCTCGAGGAGAGCCGGGTTTTGAGCGGGACAATGGTGGTGTCGAGCGAGGCAAGCTCGGGGCTTTGCATGGTCTATTGGCCACACAGTGTGGCTGGTCAAGAAGAGCAGCTGTCGCGAAAACGCTTGGTGCTCGCGGGCCGTTTTAGTTGGGGTAGGAGTGATCATGGGGCCAGCAAATTGTGGCTTATCTGAAAAAATCCCCGGTATAGATCTCTTTGTTGGAAGGAAAATTGGGTCTGTGATAGGATGGCAGACAGAGCAAACCGAATGCTGATAAACCGTCAATGGATAGAGGTAAGTCAGAGGTATTTATACTATGGTATTGATTACTTGATGGTGGTCCACCAGTGTTGATTAGGCTAAGTATCTGATGCGCTCCTCCCGAACCTTGTTACTAAAACATGATATCGTAATGTAGACATGTGGTGGCGTGTTAGAATGAGCCATTTTAGGTAAGAGTGGTTGAATCTTAACTTTCATAAAGAATATCTCTTTGGATTTGAGACTTTAGTCTTTGCAGATATTCTTTATGCACCAAGAGCTTGTAACACTCCAAAGAGAAAGGGATTTAAATTGGATCACCCCTTTAATAACTTTTGCTTATAATAGGTGGACTTGACAACCTGTCAAGAGCACATTCTGCAAGGCAGATTTCCAAACATAAAGCACAACAGTTTTGTAGATGGTGGTTTAGTTAAAACATAAGTTCTTATTGTAATATTACTTTGTTGAAAATTAGCATTAGCCAAATGCATGAGACTCTAGAAAGCTGTATTGGTATTGCATAAATCAGTGGGATTTCAAGAGCGAGTTCTGTTCTGTACACAAAAAATGATAATGTAGGGGATTCAAACTTGTATTTAAATGTGGTTGTCACTCTTGAATACCTTTATTTTGAATTCAAACTGCAGTATGTTGCATTATCAACGAGAGGATAGTTGTTTACCACTAGCCAGATAAAGATTGAACAGGAGAACTTTCAAATTATAAATTCGTATATATGTAATTGATAAATGTAATGTCTGTCAAAACAAATGCTGAATGTTGCCTTGTTGAAAAGTTTAAAAACAAAATTAAAATGAAACAAAATCTGATATGAATCAGACTAGCATGAAAAACACCAAAAGTGTGAGAGAGAATATATAAAAACCAATAATTAAATGTCTGCACAAGTCACTGAGGTTCAGTCTGAGATATCTGGTTAAATATAACTTTAAAATAAAGGCAAGCTGAACTGTTAACATCCAGGGACCTCAACTCTATAACACTGCGTGTGTATTTTCTTTTCCCTGCATTGTTTAGAAGTTCTGTGTCTCTCTATTTGAGTTAATAGTTCAGGAGATCACTTGATATTAATGGGAAATGATTTTCAATATCCGCTTCGCCCTAGAGCTCTTATGTTTGTTGGTGCCAAAGTTGCTATTCAGCAGTGAGAAGTTGTTAAGAGCTCTAACTTCTAAACATACTTTGAATGCTAATGAAGTCTGGTGCTTGCTTGGGCAGATCATTTTGATGTGATGCTGATTGTGAGGACAACTACAAACTGTTTGAAGGTATTAAAGACCCCATATGGAATTATCCTATATGGAACAGTTTTCATCCTGTGTTGTTGCATTTCCTTTTGAAACAGGAAGATTTGTGAGCATATGGAACTACAGTATCTTCTAAGGTTTTTTTTTTTTTTTTTTTTTTTTAGAACAGTGAATGGCCACTTTTTAACTAAACTAACAAGCTTGAGATGATTTGAAGCAGGACAAAATAAATAATAAAAAATAAATAAAAATGTATGTGTAAAATATAACTGGTTCAAAAAAAAAAAAAAAAAAAAAATATATATATATATATATATATATATATATATATATATATATATATATATATATATGTGTGTGTGTGTGTGTGTCAAAACACACACATAATATCAATGTATATGCTTGATATACATAATATCAATGTATATGCAGACAGTTGTTTATATAGCCTTGATCAGTAAGTACATAATGTTGTCATCATCTCCATAGTTACATTTCTTATGAACAAAATAACTGCAGATTATATATATATATATATATATATATATATATATATATATATATATATATATATATATATATATATATATATTCAATCTAGATTAAAATGGCTCATTCGAATTCTGCCGAAGACATTCAGAATACGTGTGTTACCCAAATAAAATTGACAAACAGTAAGTCTTTGAGAAGGGGTTTATCAAGCTAGGTGGTGCATTACAAAAGGGGCTCATCTCCTGTTTCCAAAATGCATCACAAAGTGCTTGAAAAAGCTGTAAACTAATTCCACATTGCAAAAGGTGCAAACAACCTTACACCTGTTTCACACATACTCCGTCTGCAGTGCGTATGCGTTGCATATTTTTTTTATGCACCCATGTTAACAGATTCCAGTTGCGTTCCAGGAGCATTGCGTCTGCAGCAGTGCAGCGATCGTTTACCGAGTAGCGAACTGCAAACGCGTCCTGTGTGAAAGCACATCGAGTCCGTGCTGCACCACATACGTAACACACACGGACTGCATACGCACTGCAGAAGGAGTATGTGTGAAACAGGCGTGAGCAGGGCCGCAGCTGGGGTCAGTTTGTATATTCGTTTATTTTTATTTATTTGTGCTATTTACACAATGTTTAAGTTTTTTTTTCAAGTTTGTAGGTGTCAAGGTACAGAAACCAAATAATTAAATATAAACTAGCACTGGATAGTCTTCAATGTAAAAATGAAATATACAATCAAATCTACATTTATTCAGACACCTTCAATATTTCTCACATTATTACAGTTTTGCTATATATATATATATATATATATCAAAAATTATATCTGGTGTCTGAATAATATTTGGTTTGACTGTTAAAACTACAAAGTAATTCAGTCAAGAGCAGTGAGTGATTTTCATTTTCATTTTCTTGGATTAATATTACAGCAGCTAGTAGCTAAATTAGGCGCAGTCACTTTAAGAGACGATGAACGCATCCAATATAATACACATCCCATTTTTTCCTCAACGGTTTACTTTCACTTAAGAAATAACTGACAGTTTTTTTCGAGCATAATTTCCAAGGTGGATATTTTGACATATTTTGTATGTATTTGTCGGCACAAGAGCAAAGATAAGCAAATTCGGTGTTCAAGCGTTTTGAGACGCCTTTCTCTGCGTGAGCCCTGAACATCAGAACACCGTGAGTACTAAATTGGGCTCTTTCACATCTTTTTGTTAGCTCAAACTGCAATTTGTATTTGTTCGTTCAGGTGCAGGAGGGACTTCTTCGAGGAGAACTTCGCAGAAGAGAGCTCGGTTCAGTGTCGCTGTCCGTGATAGGCGGCTCTCTCTCTCTCTCGTGCGCACTGAACACAGCGTGCGAGTAACCAGCTACACTGTTCAGCTTTTCCGCGTCTTGTGGTTGGATGCTTTCATTTTTAAATCAACAAGCGGTAAGGCTTAAAAACACGTGAAAAAGATAAGCTTTCGTGACGATGCACAGCAGTGGCCCATCAACTGTCCTGAGCATCTTTTAAGGTGAAAGTCATCATTGCTTGCTTAGTATAGACCCAGCTCCCAACACAACTTTGAGAATAGATTAACGCCGATATTTATTTTATCGCCCGATAAGAGTCTCCCATTAACGCAGCACGTAAACGCCAATAACGGCCTACCACTAATATATATATATATTAAAAGTCCATTCATTCTATTAATTTTACAACAAACTGGCATGGATCAAAAACATGAAACATCAATGGCCTGTTTAAGTTGCTTCCAGTCTAAAGGATCAAAAATATCCATAGCTTTGTTTTTACCTAATGCATTCTTTCAGGAGACTGTGATTATTTTCACTATGGTTTTGATATGCATCTATGACATATGCTCTTCAAAGCCTAATCTACCGCAGAGACACTCAAGCTCCATTTTCAAAATGATCCCCATTATATCCACTCTCATTGAAGCTTTTAGAGCCATTTTGATGGTATTGAAATTATGTCCATAAATTACCATATGAGATCACCTTCCATGATATCATCAATGCAAATTCTATAAAGATGCATGACATAGTGCATTATCTCTCAGAATTAATAAATTGCACATTATAACAAAGATTGCTGAACTTTTACAGATTTTAACTTATGATATATATATATATTTTTTTTTTTTTTCAAGTAGAAGATGACCTTGATTATAAAACAAGGGGGAACTGAAGAAGGGCTTGTGACATCTTCTTTATTAACTTTTTATTTCTTTATTTTCTGCTGTAAATTACTGAATATACAGTACCCCTCACCACCACTAGAAGATTGAATGTTAGAGTGCGGGCTGCATTTTAAATGCATCTATAGATATAAAATATAGATTTGTAATGCAGGAAAATGCAGCTATTTAACTATTAATTCAGTTTTCAGGTTTTTAGCCTGTAATTCTGTGATCACCAAGCAAACAGCTGTCCCTGAGGAAATCTCTGAAATTCAGAGCTGAAATAAACAGAGTGGATCATAATGAATACAAAACATGGCTTTTTGGATTCTGGTAATGGAGTGATATTAGATCATTTTGTTTGTATGTGATAGTACAAGTCATTTTATTTTACGATAATTGTATATATTGTGATATGATTTTTATTTTATTTTTTGTAATCTGAAAGAGGGCCCTAATGGTCATCTTTCAATGTGTTTGCAGAAAGGCCCTTTGTTATCAGTGTGTGCTGTTCTTGCAGAGATGCTTGATGGCACTAGCGGTCATTTGGAACAAAGCCCTGGTCTTCAGCTTCATTTGGCAGGCTTTGGAGGCCCTGGGCCCTCTGGTCCAGTCCATAATCCAGACCTGCTGTGTCTACACATCCATTAAATTCTACATTAATGTGTCAACTTGTGATGTTGCTCGGCAACCATAAACAACTAAACTCTACTTCACGTTACACCCACTAATAAGTTATTTCCCGTGTTGAGTTGTTTTGGTTCCACTCTGTATTTTTGCATTTGCTGCATGTTCACATGTTAATAACATTCTGCAACAATTCTGATATCCACAAATATAACTTGTGCTGAATAAACACACCTACAGGTTGACACCATTCGACCAATGTACAGTAGTATATAAAGTATATATACAGTATAAAAAAGTACCATCATTCAACCAAGCCTACAGTGAGTCACTGTTGCCTTACTTGTCTTCAACTCATCAAAAGAGTACAGTAAAGTGAAAAAACATGTTTCTTAATGTGCTTAAAAACAAACCATCCATTAAGCAACCAGTATGAAAATAATGTTTTTTTAAAGAGAACTTAGTAGAAAATGTGACAAGTATCAGGAGACAATGACTGTTGTTTTCTTTCCCTGACACAACTAATGCTTACTATTTCCCTTTCTTCTGCAAGGTTGCTCTGCTTTTCTATGTAAAAACAGCAGAGGAATAAATTTGGAATAATTGCAGCCAAAGTGCCTGCCGTACTCCGCTGCAGCTTCAGGGAACGAGGAGAAATCATCTGCTGCCTTTTTCCTCCTCCAGCTCTTTGCGCACTGGTTCCCTTGTCATTGCAGAGCAGAAGTCTTGCCTGTTTAAAACAGACGTAATTAAACCTCTCTGCTCTCATTAAATATACAGCTGTCTGCAGCAGAGCTCCCCAGCACCTCTAAGTGAATGTAAATTTCTATTTCATGGTTCGCACGAAGGGAGCGAGAGAGGAGAGTCGTTCTAGCAAGCCCAACTATCATGCACTGCTGGCAGCACGTAAAAATTACCGCACCCCTAAAATAATTGCCCCTTTGTTTCCAGTGAAGCCATGTATGGAACAGCCCAAGCGTTATATAATTCATGCGTTAGGTAGAGTCACAGGTCTCCTAGTCATAAGAAAATATGGAGCTTTGCGATATGAATAAAAGTGCAGCGAATGTGGTAGGGGGTGAAATTTAACAGACTTCATAATGACTTCCTCTCAAATTTGAATGCTTATGCAATATCTCCACCAGATGAAGGGACACTGGAGGAATTGCAAGGTTAATCACAGACTCAATGAACTTTCTTTTTTATATAGCTCCATTCAGTGACAGAATATAATTGAATATGAATATTCTCAGAATTTAAAGGTGATGAGTGTAATGTATGTGCCACCAGTGGCTCTGTTAACCCCTGCAATAACCTTCCCAGTCTGCCATTGGTCATCCAAACAGAAAGACCCTCCCCTAAACTTTCAACATTAGTTAAGCTGTTGCTGTGTCAGGCAGATTCAAAAAGCCAGAGTATTGTTTATAATGATTGTTTACAAACATTCTGACTGTCAGGTATTGGTGGGACAAATATATTGCCCAGCCTCCAAACAAAAGCTATTGGTAGAGCCAGTGTTGTTATGTCTTTCAACTCAAACAAATAGAGCAATGCTGAAAATGTATGAATGGGTTGCTTAAATTGTCTTTGCATGATAAACTGGGATAGAAGTGCAGCATATAATTTTGTGCACTGTATAATTTTGAACTCTTCATAATAGAAAATCCCCAAAGACTACACTTCTCATTAGTCACTGAAATCAAAATTGACAATAAGTGGGATATTGGTTGGCATAATCAAAACATTGCTGTTTGTTAAGCATCTCAACCTGGGGCTCGTTCTTCGTACGTCGCTAACTCAGTTAGCTGGATTTGATTGTTGACGATTTGGCATGATCTTGGATTGTTTGTTCTTCGAAGCTCATCCCGGACTTGCTGTCATAGCAACAGGTGCGCAATCTTAAACCTGCTCGCGAGCAGGCTTATTTCATGTAAACAGGATTAGACTGCGGCTCATAAACGGAGATGATACGGGAAGTCCAGCGCGATAGTGCACTTTCTGAGAGAAATATATATATATATATATAATTTTTTTTTTGTGACTCTTGAGATTGTCGTTTACATTATTAATTTGTTGGAAAGGCACATTTATTTTCGACTTGTCGGAGTCGGGCTTTAACTACAGAACTAACTGTACCCTAAGATTATTTGCGAGTGGCTCCTTCCTTTATAGCCTACTATTGGAGATGTGGAGAACTTGATGGAAAGTGCTGTCTGTCGTGCCATTCGGAGTTTGCCTGGTGCTTTTAGGTTTAAAAAACAGTTTTAGTTTTTTTTTGGTGACATTTCCAAGACACTTTAGACCCAAAGTTGTAAAGCAGTTTTTTAAGCAGTTTTTTATTTTTTTATTTATTAGACGACTATACTATTTATTAGACTATTTAAATATTTTTTTAATGAAGATCATGCAATCATGGCCATGCTGATTACATTATATGTCACTCAGGCTTATGCTAGACCATAGACTGCCATCAAGGCCTCAATGAAGGGGATTATGTGAACAGAAAGGGGGTTCACAATGTAAATGTGCAGCCCAATTACTATTGTGATTCTTAATATTCCAGATTAATAATATTATATCAAATAAAAAAGGCAGTTGACAAATCTTCCATATCACAAATGTGAAAGCAAATGGCCAGGATCTGTGCATGACTTAAGAATTTGCAGAGATTCACATTTATGCACATTATTTGAAAAGTGGTAAGGAAAGTTCCACAATTAAATATCAAGCTATATTACACTTATGCTGATCCTAACAGAACTGCATTATTTCATAGGTGATTATGACATGTTCCTGCCTGCAGACAGGTGTTTTATGACCCCATTCCCTGACCCAAACCAGTTGCAGCTCCAGGACAAGGGCACACAATGAGATTAACTTTGGCTATCTAAAGGGAAGATTCCAGTATCTGAAAAGTCTGAGGGTTGCACACCTGACAGGGCCTGTGACATTGTTGCATTTGCCATATTACACAACATTGCCAAAAAAACACTTTTCATTAAATGTTTAATAAAAGACAAATATGCTTAGTTCCTTGAGTTTTATTTCAATTGTTCTTTGTAAAGAAAACTACACACTATTCTGTAGGCTTTTTTTGTAGATGTGGAATCCTGCAACTTATACTGCAGCCATAAAGCATACAAGTATAAATTAAGTAAAGTTATTATGCACTTGCAGGTAGGCTATTTCCTCCATATGACAGTTATCTGAGAGGGTTTATTCACTGTCCAGTGCAATGGAAACAAATAGACATTACAAAGTCTTATACTTTCTTTCCTTTGGAAAGTTAGAAAATGTCCACTTAAGTTAACAAGTGTTGGTGTATTATGTAAAAGTGCACAAAAGAGGAAAACACAATGTCATTACAATGAACTACACTTGGGAAAAATGTGATCAATAACTCTTTTTGAACTCTTCTTCAATAAATAGTTTTACATTAACATAAGTTTATCAGTTTTCACTTTCACAAGTCAAAGCAATTCATCATTACTCAAGATTTAACAGTTGAAATGACTATACAGCCTTAATTTAATGCAGCAAAATATTTTACAGTGTAGGCTACTAAGATCTTTTCTATTTTTTCAGCCTTTTTCTTGGTTGCTATTATAAACAGACAACCATTTATTTAACAGTGCCTTTTATAGAAGAGAAGAAACTATAATATAACAAAAAAATACCATGTAGAATATTTTGTACTTCACTTTTATTTGTTCCCATGTTCTAGTGTGGTGACTCTGACATTACAATGAACAAAATAATTATGCAATTATTAAAATACAAAAATATAGGCTAATAAGTGATAAAAAAACATATAACATGGCCACTTCTAACGGATTTAAATTGTCTGCTACTTTTTGCCAGCCCTCTCTCCTGGCTTTTGCAGACTTTGAGGTGTTCCCTGGCGTTTTGATTAAACATTAAAATTCCGAATAAACTTCGACTATCTTGATCTGCTGAGGAGAAAAACTGTGGGCGCTCTTTGGCCACGCTGAGCAGCCAATAGCAGCGTTGCTGATCAATGTTTCTACTATCGATACATATCCCCTTTTAAGCCAGCGCGTGAACGCGCAGTTATCTCAGATAACTCAATCCAGCGATACTAATCATAAACAACAGATGTGTTCGAAGAACTCAATTAGCCGGATTATGATTAGCACGATGAAATCATCTTGGATGTGTCATTTGATCTCGGATGTAATAAGCAACGTACGAAGAACGAGCCCCTGGTGTGCATTTCCCAAAAGCATCGTTAGCCAACTATGGTCGCAAGTTCTGTCATCACCAACATAGTTCAACGAAACTATGGGAAACTTTAGGGAAGTCGTGGCCTAATGGTTAGAGAGTCGGACTCCCAATTGAAAGGTTGTGAGTTCGAGTCCCGGGCCGGCAGGAATTGTGGGCGGGGGGAGTGCATGTACAGTTCTCTCTCCACCTTCAATACCACGACTTAGGTGCCCTTGAGCAAGGCATCGAACCCCCAACTGCTCCCTGGGTGCCGCAGCGTAAATGGCTGCCCACTGCTCAGGGTGTGTGTGTGTTCACTGCTCTGTGTGTGTGCACTTCGGATGGGTTAAATGCAGAGCAAGAATTCTGAGTATGGGTCACCATACTTGGCTGAATATCACTTCACTTTTTTCAGTGTTTCCTGAAACCAAACTTGCGTGGCTGGATCTACAACTCTTGATCTGTGGTTAGACGCATAGTTTCTTGGTTTGGAAATACACAGTCAAATCAAAGGATTCCAATCAATTCACTAGTAATTCACAAAGCGTCAGGCCCATTTTATCCATAGAAAACACAAATAGCCCTCTGCAGTGAAAATGGTCTAGATAGTGATTACATCAAAATACATCATTCTAACAGCAACTAACACAGTAGGGATGATTGACAACCTGAGTTGAGGAGAAATGGCCATATCTTCGCTCCCTGGAGCCCTGCAGTTCAGCACTGAGGGGATACTGAGACTTGAAGCATTTCTGACAAATAAGGGAATGTAGTGCAATCCTGTGGACACACATATTTCTCTATAGGGGGAAAACATGAGGGGGTGACCAATTGTAGACACTCTTGGGCCTTAAATAAATGTTCATTGCTGAAACCCGAGGTCTCAAGATCTCACTGCCAGTCACTCACCCTGCCAAAGCACATCTATAATTCAACTACAAGCCCTCATATAATTCATAGAGCTGGTGTGTGTGGATGGGGGTAGGCATCCTGTCCTTAATATTCGGTGTCTCTTCTTTCACCTGATCCTGTTGAGTTTACTTTTTTAATTTCATGGCTGAGGCCAGCGTCATCTTGACCACCCACCCGTTCCCTCAGCGTGAAAGGTCACATCACCCTCACTCACAAATTCAATTACCTCAGTCGGCCGTTCGTCACTCTGCCATGCCCTCCGCTTGATGCAGCTGTCCACAATTTGCCCACTTCACTCTTCATTTTCACTAACATCTTCCACACACAGGAAATTTGATGCCTATCTGCGGATTTTCTACACTATAAAGACGTCAGCAAAAACCAGTCACAAATCAAATGTCCACGTTGCTTTAGTAGTGCATTCTCTCTGAGTTATATACATGGCTCAGGAGAACCTTACAAGTAATCACTGGGGTGGAAATATGCTGTTTTTGCCAAACACTTTCCACATATTTAGTTTCATTACTCTGTTAAATTTATTAGTAGCATCTGCTAAAACAAACATCTCTATTAACAATGCTAATACCAAACATAAGGGATTGTCTTTTCTCAGTATAAATATTCAAATATCTTCAAAGAAATCATTTTCCCATCAAATCTAGTACAATTTAGTGAGGTCAAGGGGATATAAATATAAAAATAAAAATCAAGCTAGAATATCATTTTACACTTGTCTTCAGTGTTGGGTAGTAATTGGTTACATGTAATCTGGTTTATGGTTCCACAAATTAAAAATAAAATAATAGCACTGCTTGTTGTACAATATTGCCTAAATTAATCTTGCTTTAAGGATATTTCAATTTAAAAAAAAATATAAAAAATATTTAATTCTTTCTTTCTTTCTTGATGTACAGTACAGACCAAACGTTTGGACACACCTTCTCATTCAAAGAGTTTTCTTTATTTTCATGACTATGAAAATTGTAGAGTCACACTGAAGTCATAAAGGGCTATTTGACCAAGAAGGAGAGTGATGGGGTGCTGCGCCAGATGACCTGGCCTCCACAGTCACCGGACCTGAACCCAATCGAGATGGTTTAGGGGTGAGCTGGACCGCAGACAGAAGGCAAAAGGGCCAACAAGTGCTAAGCATCTCTCGGGGAACTCCTTCAAGACTGTTGGAAGACCATTTCAGGTGACTACCTCTTGAAGCTCATCAAGAGAATGCCAAGAGTGTGCAAAGCAGTAATCAAAGCAAAAGGTAGCTACTTTGAAGAACCTACAATATGACATATTTTCAGTTGTTTCACACTTTTTTTTTATGTATATAATTCCATGTATAATTCCACATGTGTTAATTCATAGTTGGGATGCCTTCAGTGTGAATCTACAATTTTCATAGTCATGAAAATAAAGAAAACTCTTTGAATGAGAAGGTGTGTCCAAACTTTTGGTCTGTACTGTATATACACCATTTGTTCTACTATTATATAAATAATATCTCAACTCATGAGGCTTTTTATTATTTTCAGAATCACAAAGACCAAGAATGAAGGAGGGAGCAGAATCATATCTGGAGACCAGGATATCATAGAGGCAACCATTCCCTAGAAACCACCCAGGAAACATATTGTTCAAAAAAATTTACGCATTTAGGTCTGTCCAATGTCGATTTGCTGGCATAAGCAATGCTGTGCAAAATAAAAACTATTGCAATTCTAAAATGAGATGCTAAAAACAACCTAAGTGTTTTATGAGAAGGGCTATCTATTCACAGAACATTCCTAGCTTTCCTTAGCCTTGCTATTTGATATGCAGTATGCAAATATTACTTGCAAACAGATAAATAATACTGAAATAAACTGAAACATGGGTCAGGTCCAGCTGTCAGCAGGAGGCTCCAGGCCTAAATAAACACATCAGCTCTTAAACAACCAGTGGTCCAACAGGGCTCAGCAGGGGTGGTCACAAACAGGAAAACATCTCTTCACCTTCTCGTCTGAATAACCACTGTCACTCTTCCTGGACAGAGCTGCACAAGCTGGAAATGTGGAGCTCTGTCCCAGTAAGTGGACTTGCTCTGAGAATTCCTGGAAGTTCTGCTGTACCTACCACAGCTGGTTATTTAAAGAGCCCTAAACCAATGTTTTAATGTCACTGTGTTCGGGCAGTAGACCACAGAACCAGGCCTTTTACTCCAAACCAAGCTGCTTTTCAGTGTGTTGTCATGGCAGGCAAACTGGCAACCTCACTGGTAAAAGCCTATGATAGAAACTCTGTATTCTTCCAGCTTTCTGTGTTTTACCAAATATATGTCTGGAAAATCATGTATTCTTGTAAGACTTGTGGTGAATGAGCTGTGATGCAGGTACGCACAGGTCTATTCATTATATATCATCATGTCTGGGCCCTGCACCCATACATGTGGGTTTAGATGTTTAGAAAGTCATCCTCTGTTGTCATATGTTGTCTCCATAAAAATAACACAAACCACTGAAGTGTTGTGTCAAGAGAAGCATGAAAGAGAAACAATAAAAAAATAAAATAAAAAAATAAAAATCCAAAAATGGTTAGATCTTACTATAGTATAAGCGAGAGGAAAAACAGGCTATACGTATTTTGTCTTCCTTGGACAAAACATCCAATTGCCACAAGAAAGCAGGCGCCAAGTGTTTATGTAGGCAATAAAAATAGGAACTAGACACCTAAAGACAGGCCCCTAATACTGATTACATTCTTTATTATGATTACAAAGAAAGGCCAAGTACTATGATCAGTTTATCAGGTCTGTATTTTTATGTTTTTTATGAAAAAAAAAATAAATAAATAATGATAAAAAAATAACAATAATTATAACAATAATAACAATAATTATATATATATATACATACATATATATATATATAAATTGTAGATATCTAGGATTTCTAAATTGTGTAAAATGTCCTGGCTCGGCTTTGTTTTCATATTTTTTTCAACTGAAAAATAGAACAGAACATAATGAACCAGCAGTGGCATTGGAGAAAGTGGGATCTATCGATCAAAGAGTCAAAGCAATGCAAATACATGTATATCGTAAAAAAATACATCAATAGAAAAAAAAAAAAAAAAAACACAGACATTTTGGCCAGTTCAGAAATCCTGGCCAGGACATTTCTAGGAATGATAGGATGTACTATAAGAACAAAGTTTAGAAAAAAATAAATACAAAACAGAACGCCAGTGTAGTGTAGTTTAAAGGTTATGCTATATGTTTCAGGCTTAAAAAATTCCATTAGTTACTAGGGCTATTGATTTAGATAACTCCTTAACCAAAATCTTTGAGTCAGACAGTTCACTGCATCCTTGCAAATATAAAAACTCAAATCTGCAGAGAGGAGATGACTTGTCGTACAGCCTACACCTCCACTGGAAATATGTGTTGGTCACATGAGATTAGACTCCCATTACGTCACCTGGCAGTGCTGAGTGCTCAGATATTTTCTATTGTGATTTTGTTGTTACAGGGGCCTGATCTGTTTTCACATTAAATCACCTGCAACCTTCTCCTTCTTCACATCCAGACTCATTGGAATTACCTCACTGTAGGTCCAGTCTATTTAAACACATGGAAAAAGGGATTAATGAATGTTTTACGCAGCGGTTATGTCTTTTTTTGTGTGTGTGTGTCTGCGACGGGCTCTTGGAGTAAAAAAAAAGAAAAGGAAAACAAAGGCTAGGGTAAGAGTAGGAAAGCAGGAGTGGCTGAACTTCAGTAAAGCATGTAATCTAAAAACACAATTATCTAAACAAAGCCCCTTCATTCCCATTCCACGAGCACTCCTCCTGGGTTAGAGCATCACCCACCTCCAGCCTTACAATAACAGTGGGAGCCTCTGGGATATTTTCGGCTTTCCCAGATTTCCTCGCGGGAGAAGAACAAACACTTAGCGGTTTTGGCGTGACCTCTCGCACTCTCTTTCTCGCTTTCCGTTCCTTCTTCTCTTGGTCTGTGTTTGTTGACATAGCTTAGAGCTTTATTAAAGCTGAGACTGATTGGTAAATAAGAATTTGAGGAGGGGTTTTCCTTAGCTTGGATCGGTTTGATCTCCCCGTCGACATCCTAAAGGGAGAGGGGGTGAGATACCCCAGGTTTTTTTTTTTTTTTTTTTCATTGTTGAGTATGGTAAACATAATGGGCTTGCCAAAAAATTAAGGCAAATGCAATTATCCGTCCATGAAAAAGATCTTTGATGGCAGGCCTTTTCTTTTGGTGCTTGAATTCTTTCGAAATAGGGAAAAGGCACCTTCGGTTAAGGGAGGGCACAGAGGCTGAAATGCGATCTTTGTACCTTGTCGAGGCATCAAGCACAGGTGTTCCTACAAAGGCATTGACAAGTTTTTCAACTGGCCCAAGAGAAGAGGTCAGGCAAAATGGCACAATCTGAAATTCCTCCTTGAAAGCACACTGTAAAAACATGGAAAAAGCAATGGAAGGGCATGGGGGAAGGTCTTGTCTGGTACGGAGTTATGTATCATTTAGAGAAACAAAGTTAAAGCCAACATAAACTTGCATTAGCAACTTTTTCTAGATAATCAGTAATCATACTTCCAAGCAGGATATTTTATGTGAAATGTAGGCCATATATATGTACTTGAAATGTTCATGTTCAGTCATAAGTGCAAGTCTCTGGTTTCTGTGAACTGGAGCTTCTAACAGCAGCTGAAGATTTTCTTCTCGTGAACAGCTAAGGAATATGAACTAGAAATTGAATAAATGTATATTTCAATTAGGTTCTGACTAAGACAATGTTTAATGCATAATAAGTGCACTCCCCACTCAGCGGTTGTTTCAAAATACTTTAACCATGTTTTGGCCAAATTCTAAAGCAGTGCGATATGTATCCTTCACAGAGAAGAAAAATCCCATAATGCACTTTGAGAAGAACAGTGAAATAAAGTAATACAGAGGAACTGTGAGGTTTCAGGAAAACTTTGTATGCTTGATAATCCCATAAAAAATCTTCAAAATGATTACATAAATGCAAACCTAAATTGCCAAGATCAGGAGTATACTGTCGAGAAGATACTGACTTGCTTATTTGGCCAGGTGTAGACACATTTTTCTGAGATTTGCCTCTAGCTTCCCTGCCTGAATGGGAGGGACGGATTGGGGACTATTGATAGGACATTTTTGTGAGAAAACCATTCAGAGCAGGGGAAGCTGGGAAATACAACCCAGAAAGCAGCAGTGAATGGCCACTCTGAATGGCCAGTTTCTTCTGAGGCCTGTGACTTTAAAAAACATTGCTTTTGGCTTCTCCTCTCTCCGTCTCCCTCCACTTGCAGTTAAATCAGGTTAAGAAAGGGGACGAGAGAGAGAAAAAGAAATCACGTCTTCCTTTAGACAGAACGTCTTATTGTTTTTTTAGGCAGAATTAAGATGCACAAGGGGAAGAAAGAGCCAGCTCTCTTGCACGTCTCTTTATTGACTCTAGGTAATCTTGACTCCACAGAAAATCCTTAAGCAGCTGGCCGCAAACCTTTCGGCTGAATGCACAAGCATACAATATCTCGCTCCAGCCCTGAGGCTGTATCCCCCGTCTCCCCGCACATATACACAAACACAGGCTCTATCCACACCCCTCCAAGTCTTCCGTTCATCCCTCTGGTGGCTTTCTGAGCCAAGTGGTCTGGAAAAGGCAGGATTTGTTGGTTGGGAGAGGCGACTGGTGCCAAGAACAACACAAACTCTGGGTCCTGTGGGAGTACGGCAAATTGGTCTTCAGAAAGATACAGCTCGGTCAATGTAACTTGGGTCCAATTCGAAGCCCAAGACTTCAGGGTAAGACTCAGGATGAAATCAGAGAAGGCTGGAGCCAATTCTGCTTAAATAGACAAGCTTCACCATGAAGTGTAATGGGAATTTGACTGAGCTCTAAAGTAATTGATTTCCTGTGTAAACAGGCAGCTGGTTGAGGAGTTGTTTTAAAAGTGTAAAGTAATAAGTGTTAGTGGTCAACCTCAACTTGGCTAGACGGATGCTCAAGCCCAACGAATGCAGTTTTGAAATTCTGTACTCACCACAATGTAGGGGTAGGCAGTATCACCAAAATCGGATGTATTTGCTGGAAGATCAACAACAAAAGAATTGTAATATGTTATTTTAAAATCAAAGGTTCTTATAACAAACATCCCTTGTTTAGGACATTTCTTTCAGCTCCCACATTAGACTTTAAAATTAAAGGATCAATGTATTAGCATATTTGGATTCTACATCATACTAAATTCCATCTACAACTACCACACAATAGCCTTAAAAGAAACGAATTAGTTTGAAATACATTATTAAATCTTGCCCCGTTAATAGTGTATTAGTCAAATGCACACTAGCATCTTAACTATTCAAGATCTACTTTGTTGGTAACACAACAGCACAGGCCATTCAATTAGATATTATAGCACTAGAATATATTGACCATATATGTGATATGCATTATTACCTTATCCACATCAAATAGTGCTAGACCTTGTTTGAAGTATTGATGTTTGATGGAGGTGTGTTTGATGCTTTCAAAAGGGTGGGGGAGGATGTTGGTCATAAAAGAAAGGAGAAACCCACTTTGTTCAAGTTGTGAGGCATCTTTTGAAGTGACAGGCCAATAGGAGAAGGAATCAATGGTCACATGACTGCTTCTTGAGTTGAATGACCCATTCAATAATAAGGAGCATGTTGCCAACTCTTATAGATTCAATAAATATTAATTACACAGAATCAGATGTTACATGAAAGCAAAAGGTTGTTTTGGAGTTTGTGTTTGAAAGGCAATCAATCCCAGGATATAGTATGTGTCTACTTAAAACCTGTTGCTCTCCAAATGAAGATACTAAAAATGTTAAGCTTTCAGCTACTCTGAAAGCTTAATATGATCCAGTCCTTGAGAAAACAGTCTGAATGACTTGATCTGAGTTTCAAACTGCTTTGGATTGCTTAGCTTGCCAATTAAACTCAAAAGAGTGAACCATTTGCCAGTGGGGCATAGCTAGTTCATACTGTAAACAAACTACTTGGTTGAACAAATAGTTTGCTAGTAGAAACTCTACCCTATTTCGAAGTAGAGCTGCTTCTGTCAAATACAGGGGAGTTAAGCAAGTGGAGTCTCTACATGTGATTCTCTACTCCACAACACTGGATATATCACTCACTATATCAGGTTACATAACTCAGTGCATGTGGCATCCTGTCAGTGTTTTGTCTGTGTCAGTCCTTTCACCTTTCGACCTTGATAAAAACTATATCTAAAAGTTATCCAAATGTAAATATGAAGGTGGATAAATGTTGGATAGGCAGAGGTGTTAAGAGAAGCGATGGGACTGATTCTTTTTTTCTTCATACATGGACAGCATTAAGTCAGATGTACAGATGGGCAGAGCACAGAGAGGGGCCTTTAAGATAAGCCACTGTGATTCTACTATACATGCAAATCCTGCTCAGACACGCAGGACGCACAGGCATGCTTTAACTCATGGCCAGCGGAGCTTGTTGCGACTTAAATTTAACAGTCTTTGAAGTGCTTCTTTAGCACACATGCAGAGTAATTGGAGGACAGGGGACAGCTTTCCAATTAATAGTAAGAACTGTTGACTCCTCAAGTGAAAGCAAAGAACTACAATTAATGACACAAAACGTCAACTACTCAAAGCTGTTGTAGAAGTAGACTTAATCTCCTTCACTTGAAGAAAAGTGTTTTTCATGAATGTTCATGAAAATTGGGAGGGTTTTGAAGGATGGAAGAGAAGGTGCAGTGAAACACGAGGCAAAATATTTTATTTGACACAGTGTTATTACATATTCTCCTTAAACGATTCATTCAGATTGAACATTCTGTCAATTACTCATCCCCATGCATTTATTATATTATTAAATACAACCCCCCCTCCCCCCCGAAACCACATATATTTTCTTTGTTCTGTGACTTCAGTTTGCAGCAGTTCACATGTCATGTGACTGATCACTGAGCAGCAAGTCTGAATATATTCATGTGCAAATGATTATGGGGGAGTGGGGTTATGTATGATTATACTCTTTGATCATACTTTAGTTTGAAAACCAATTCTCACTATTAACTAACTCTTATCCATGACTTTTGGCCTCAATAAACTATTTAGCAACTTTGCTGCTTGTTATTAGATTAGATTAGATTCAACTTTATTGTCATTATGCAGAGTACAAGTACAGAGCTAATGAAATACAGTTAGCATCTAACCAGAAGTGCAAGAATATAGTGTTTTATATACATAAAAGTGCAGAGTAAGTGAAGCTATGATATACAGAATGTACAGTGGAGTTGCTATAAACAGTATTGAGCAGAGTATGTACAGAATATAAATAGGAATGCAAATGTGGGGATTGTATGTACATTATGAACAGAGCAATGTAGGATTATATATACATTATGAACAGCAGCATTGTAAGAACAGTGATAATAAATACAGTTGGATGAGTGTTTAAAAGTATTGTTAAACAATGTATTACAGTATATACAGAATAACAGTAGTGCAATTATGTTTTTATAGAAATAGTTGACTGTGCTTTGTACAGTAACAGCTTTAGACAGTTTACAGTAATGGCTAGAACAGTGTGCAGTCTGTGCAAAATATGATTAGTGCAAATGCATGTGTGTAAAGTACTGTGACCAGTGCAGTAAGAAAGCAGGTGCAGGTTCAGAAGTGTCACAGCCTCGGGGAAGAAGCTCTTCCTGAGCCTACTAGTGCGAGAGCGTAGACTCCTGTAACGCCTGCCGGATGGAAGGAGGGTGAAAAGTCCATGGTTAGGGTGAGAGGCATCCTTAATGATGTTCCTTGCCCTGCCCAGACAGTGCTTCTGATAAATGTTCTCGATGGAAGGTAACTGGGTGCCGGTGATCCATTGAGCAGTTTTCACCACCCGCTGGAGTGCTTTGCGGTCAGATGCGGAGCAATTGCTGTACCATACTGAGATGCAGTTCGTGAGTATGCTCTCAATGGTACAGCAGTAGAATTCAGCAAGGATCCTGGAACTCAGGTGAACTTTCTTAAGGCTCCGTAAGAAGTAAAGAAGCTGCTGTGCCTTTTTGACCAGTGTGGAGGTGTTATGGGACCAGGTGAGGTCATCAGAGATGTGGATGCCAAGGAACTTGAAACTCGACACACGCTCCACTACAGCTCCGTTGATGTAGATGGGTGTGTGTGCATGTCTCCTAGTCCGCCTGAAGTCGACAATCATCTCCTTAGTCTTCTGGGTGTTTAGTTCCAGGTTGTTGGTGGCACACCACACAGCCAGGTGCTGGACCTCATCCCTGTAGGGTGACTCATCGTCATCCTTGATCAGACCGATCACCGTGGTGTCATCTGCAAATTTTATTATGGTGTTGGAGCCATAAACAGGAAAGCAGTCATGGGTGAATAGGGAGTACAGGAGAGGGCTTAGTACACAGCCCTGTGGCACGCCGGTGTTCAGGGTGATGATAGAGGATGAGAGGTTATCTAACTTAACAGCCTGAGGTCTGTTCGTCAGAAAGTCTAGAATCCAGTTGCAAATGGGTGTGCTGAATCCAAGATGGCTGAGCTTGGAGATCAGCTTGGAGGGGATTACTGTATTAAATGCAGAACTGAAGTCTATGAACAGCATTCTCACATGTGTGTTTTGACTGTCCAGGTGGGTGAGGGCAGAGTGAAGTGCCGTTGAGATGGCGTCCTCAGTTGACCTATTGTGGCGATAGGCAAATTGGAATGGGTCTAGTGAAGCAGGGAGACAGGATTTTAAGTGGGATGCAACCAGTTTCTCAAAGCACTTGGCAATGATGGGGGTGAGTGCAACAGGACGGAAGTCATTAGGGACCGAGGCAGTGGAGTGTTTCGGTACTGGAACGATGGTGGAGGTTTTGAAGATAATGGGGACAGTTGTTTGGGCCAAGGACAGATTGAAAATGTTCGTGAAGACCTCAGCCAGCTGCTCCGGACAGGCTTTAAGCACACGACTAGTATTCCGTCAGGGCCAGCTGCTTTCCGTGCATTCACCTTACACAGAGTGGAGTAAACATCTGAGGTGGAGAGTGTGAGAGGCAGTTCACTGGGTTGATGCTCAGCTTTGAGTGAGATCTCCTTGTTATTTTGATCAAAACGAGCATAAAAGTGATTGAGCTCGTCTGGGAGGGAGGCAGAGTTGGAGGGGGGCACAGAGTTAGGTGGTTTGTAGTCTGTGATAGTTTGTATGCCTTGCCACATACGCCGGGGGTCTGAAGATTTAAAGTGTTCTTCAATCCTCTGTTTGTGTGTGAGTTTGGCCTGGCAGATACCCTTCCTCAGGTTGGCTCTGGCTGAGCTGTAAGCCTCTCGGTCTCCAGACCTGAAGGCTGCATCTCTTGTTTTGAGCAGGAGGCGAACCTCTCTGTTCATCCAGGGCTTCTGATTGGGGAAAATATTTATTTTTTTGTGTGTGGTCACTCTGCTCACACTTCTGTTGATGTGCTCCAAGACAGAGTTGGTGTAAGTGTCAATGTTGATTTGAGAGTTTGTGGTGGCCTGGGCAGCAAACTCACTCCAGTCTGTGTGCTGGAATTGATGTTGGAGAGTGGAGTCAGCACCATCCAGCCAGATTTTAACAGTCCTTATTGTAGGTTTCACACGTTTGATGACCGGGGTATACTTGGGGAGCAGGAACAAAGAGAGGTGATCAGACTGACCCAGTTGGGGGAGGGGTGTGACTTTATAGGCATCAGTCACATTAGTATAAACGTGGTCCAATGTTTTATGTCCCCTTGTAGTGCAGGAGACATTCTGATGAAATTTAGGGAGAACAGATCTTAAAGTGCAGTGGTTGAAGTCCCCAGCAACAATAAAGGCTCCATCCGGGTGCAGGGTTTGTAATTTGCTAATAGCAGCACAAAGTTCTTTCATAGCCATGTTAGCATTAGCATCCGGAGGTACATAAACTGCAGCAGCAACAATGCAAGTAAACTCACGTGGTAGATAGAATGGCCTGCACTTGATAATCAGGAACTCCAGATCAGCAGAGCAGTAGGTATCAACAATGACAGAGTCTTTACACCATGATTTGTTTACATAAATGCATACTCCACCACCTTTGTTTTTACCAGAGGTTGCTGCTACTCTGTCAGCCCTGAAGAAAGAGCGCCCATCCATATGCACCAGGCTGTTTGCGACATCGTTGCAGAGCCATGTTTCAGTAAAAAACATAACATTGCAGTCCATAAGCCATTTCTGTGGGAGGGTTTAGATCTTTAGTTCGTCCATCTTGTTCATCAGAGACCTTACATTGGCAAGGAAGATGCTGGGCAGAGCTGGTCGATGTGGGTTTAGCCTTAGCTTAGCACGCAGCCCTCCACGCTTTTCCCGTCTTTGTTTACGGTCTCGACGCCGACGCAGAGCACTTCCGGTCGGTACGAGTGATCCGCATGTCCGCGGTGATCTCAGTAGCTCCGGCGGGAGTTCGCTGAAGTCGAAAGGACGATCTAAAACTATGTTGGAACACCGTTTGTTGATGTCCAAAAGTGACTGTTTACTATAGCTGTACTTCGCACAACTAAATCGCGCGAACACGAATGAAATAACCAGGTAAATTAACACTATAATGACCACAACATTCTTTTGCATAGACTTGAATACTTTGTTGGCATCAGTGGAAGTGCATTAGCATGGTTTAAATCGTACTTATATGACCGCCATCAGTTCGTAGCAGTGAATGAAGATGTATCCTATCGATCACAAGTGCAGTATGGAGTACCTCAAGGCTCAGTACTAGGGCCGCTACTCTTCACGCTTTATATGTTACCCTTGGGAGATATCATCAGGAAACATGGTGTTAGCTTTCACTGTTATGCTGATGATACTCAGCTCTATATTTCTTCGCAGCCCGGTGAAACACACCAATTTGAAAAACTAATGGATTGCATAGTTGATATAAAAAACTGGATGACGAGTAATTTCTTACTGCTAAATTCTGAAAAAACAGAGGTGTTAATTATAGGACCTAAAAACTCTGCTTGTAATAACCTAGAACACTGTCTAAGACTTGATGGTTGCTCTGTCAATTCTTCGTCATCAGTTAGGAACCTAGGTGTGCTACTTGATCGCAATCTTTCCTTAGAAAGCCACGTTTCTAGCATTTGTAAAACTGCATTTTTCCATCTCAAAAATATATCTAAATTACGGCCTATGCTCTCAATGTCAAATGCAGAAATGTTAATCCATGCATTTATGACCTCAAGGTTAGATTATTGTAATGCTTTATTGGGTGGTTGTTCTGCACGCTTAGTAAACAAACTACAGCTAGTCCAAAATGCAGCAGCAAGAGTTCTTACTAGAACCAGGAAGTATGACCATATTAGCCCGGTCCTGTCAACACTGCACTGGCTCTCTATCAAGCTTCGCATAGATTTTAAAATATTGCTTATTACTTATAAAGCCCTGAATGGTTTAGCACCTCAGTATTTGAATAAGCTCCTTTTACATTATAATCCTCTACGTCCGCTACGTTCTCAAAACTCAGGCAATTTGATAATACCTAGAATATCAAAATCAACTGCAGGCGGCAGATCCTTTTCCTATTTGGCGCCCAAACTCTGGAATAACCTACCTAACATTGTTCGGGAGGCAGACACACTCTTGCAGTTTAAATCTAGATTAAAGACCCATCTCTTTAACCTGGCATACACATAACATACTAATATGCTTTTATTATCCAAATCCGTTAAAGGATTTTTAGGCTGCATTAATTAGGTAAACTGGAACTGGAAACCCTTCCCATAACAACCTATGTACTTGCTACATCATTAGAAGAATGGCATCTACGCTAATATTTGTCTGTTTCTCTCTTGTTCCGAGGTCACCGTGGCCACCAGATCCAGTCTGTGTCCAGATCAGAGGGTCACTGCAGTCACCCGGATCCAGTACGTATCCAGACCAGATGGTGGATCAGCACCTAGAAAGGACCTCTACATCCCTGAAAGACAGCGGAGACCAGGACAACTAGAGCCCCAGATACAGATCCCCTGTAAAGACCTTGTCTCAGAGGAGCACCAGGACAAGACCACAGGAAACAGATGATTCTTCTGCACAATCTGACTTTGCTGCAGCCTGGAATTGAACTACTGGTTTCGTCTGGTCAGAGGAGAACTGGCCCCCCAACTGAGCCTGGTTTCTCCAAAGGTTTTTTTCTCCATTCTGTCACCGATGGAGTTTCGGTTCCTTGCCACTGTCGCCTCTGGCTTGCTTAGTTGGGGACACTTCATCTACAGCGATATCGTTGACTTGATTGCAAATAAATGCACAGACATTATTTAACTGAACAGAGATGACAAAACTGAATCCAATGATGAACTGCCTTTAACTATCATTTTTGCATTATTGACACTTTTTTCCTAATGAATGTTGTTCAGTTGCTTTGACGCAATGTATTTTGTTTAAAGCGCTATATAAATAAAGGTGACATTGACATTGACTATTTTCCGAAATCTGGTAAGACGCTGAGCCTCGCGATGTGTTCGCGCCGCCATCTTGGTCTTTATCTTGGACTTTAGTTAGTAAAGTAGTTGTTAAAGGGTTAAGTGACCCAAAAATGAAAATTCTGTCATCAATTACTCACCATCATGTTGTTACAAACCCAGAATAACTTCGTTCCTCCTCAGAACACAAATTAAGGTATTTTTGATAAATTCTGAGAGCTCTCTGACCCTCCATAGACAGCAATGCAACTGCAATGTTCCCCAGTCCAGAAATGTAGCAAGGATATCGGTAAAATAGTTATAAGAGAATTATGAAGCTACGAGAATACTTTTTGTGCGCAAAGAAAATCATAACAACATAATTTATTCAGCAATTTTTGTCCCAGAGTTACCGTCTTCCGTCTTTTTGGAAGATGAATGAAAGTCTTCCAGGCTTGAAATGACATTTGGATGAGTAATTAATGACAGAATTTTCTTTTTTTGGGTGAAATAACCCTTTCAAGTTTAGGTATGGGGTAGAATTAAAGTGATCTTAAATATGGTGATGTTGAATAAGGCATTACTATGTGTTTTATACTGTAATACTAATAAACAACTAATATGCTAGTAATATGCATGCTAATAATCAACTAATTACTAGTAAGAATTGGTTCTTTAAACTAAAGTGTTACCAAATTCTACATCAAATAGCAACTAAAAATTCAAACTGTTCCACATACAAAGTTATGACCTCAGTAGACAGAGTTCTCAAGACACATGGGTTACTTTTATGATGTTTTACTTGCATGACTCTTGAGGTCACTTTCATTGTATGGAAAACTACACAAAGGGTCTGCTGAAATTCTTGTTGTGTGTCGACCACAGATGGAATAAACCATATGGGTTTGGAAAAGCATGCGGGTGAGTAAATTCTTACAGAGTTATATATTTTTTCATTTTTTTTTTTCAGTGAACTATTCCTTAACTCACCTTAAGTTCTTTGAGATCTAAAATCGGCCTTTCATAATAAGTAATGCGGTTTTCTTTTTCAAAATCGTAAGGGAGTTGCTTTCGTAGATGAACAGATTTGTCCTCTGGCTGACGGAAAACATTGCATTTAAACATCTAAAAGACTAAATTGCAAAGTTAATGTTGTAAAATATGCACAGACAAAACTTCACATGTATTCACTTGTGGTAGAAGCTTTTCCCTATCTTTCAATGGGGGTCCTGTCTGCATAATGCACCTCCAATTGCCGCTTAAATAGTGGCGGCATTCTAGAGGAATGTAATAAATCAGCAGTGAGATTTTTCCTTCTTCCCAGCAGTCCCCACTCTCTCCGGCTCCTCAGATGGCTTCAAAGAGCAGGTATCCCACAAGACCCCAGGGGGCCCATGATTGAAAGCTCGGAAGGATGGACTGACTGCCAAAATCTTATAAAGAATGTAACAGAAGATACATACATTATTCATATGAAATTTTAATGCCCGAGGTACATTCACAAACACGGGGGGAAATAAGGGGGGAGAAAGCAAAAAAGACTTATTGAAAATTTCACAGTCCTTGTTGAGGACTTAAAAATTTGTTATGCCAACAAAAAGTTGTTTGCATAAAGCGCCTATTAAATGCTGTCAGGTTTTTCTTTCTGCCTTTTTGACTTTGAATATGGAAATCAGGTAGACTGAGATGAGAGGACACCACGGTTCACAAGGGCCAAAGGTGCTATAACACACTTCTGACTGCTTTACCCAGTCACAGTCAGTTGGATAGAAGTGAAGGGGTGCTTATTTGAATACATTTCATTTCTATAGATTAGGTGTGACAACTTCAAATATTGGGGAAATCTTGTGCGTAAAAGGCTTGAGCGATTTTGCCCTCCACTGGGAGGTTTCCAGATGTCAGACTACCAAACGATTAGCATGGCACACACATTAAGAGGAGGAGGGAGACACATATGCCACTGTGGTGTGGAGAGAGGAGCTTCCCTACAGGCCCCAGTCAGCCCAGCACTGCAATCCACTCTCCACTCAAACAGAAAATCAGTTTTCCTCGCTATGCTATGCCGTCTCAAAGATGTCGCCACATAATCAACTGATATCAAACTGCCTCGGAATGGCTAACTCTGTCTCATTGGAAAGGAAAAATAGGGCAAACCCCTGTTGGTCGAAGAAAAATAAACTGATTCTAGATTGATTTTGCACATTACCATTGATTATGCTGGCTTGACAAAGCCAACAAACTGGCATTTTGCAAACTTGGTTTAGTGTTCATTCCAAATCTCAAAACCCTTCCTGATTCCAAGGCCTCCATAACATTTGAGCAACATTTATCCAAATTTAGCACAGTCTTTCAGTTTGTTTCGACTTGGCATTTAATCAGACATGTGTTTTCTCCATAATAGACAAACAAACATCTATCTATAAAGAATTGTATACTGCAATTCCGCAGTCGAGTCAATCTACACCCAAGAAACTCAGATCTGGCCCAGTAGACTTTTCAGACTTAATCAATGTCTCCAGGATACATTAGCAATCACATCTATGCATTTGTCTATATAGCTTCCGACAAGACTTTGTCGAACCTACATTCAAAGCTAGTCTTGTTTACCGACTTCTTTTACAGGTTTTTTTTTTTTTTATCAGTCACTACTTGCAATTTACAGAGAACGTATTGCAGAGTTCATCTTATGGATCTTTGAAACCAGGAATAATTACATCACAGATTAGCCTTGTACGCATTTCGCCTGAACAATCATCAGCCTCCCAGGTGCAACAGTGTGAAATGAATTTGTCATCAGCTTTAAAGCTTTTTGTGACAGGTCGTTTGAAAGTCAGACGGGCTGTTCAGTGTGATGGGTGGCTTTCCCGCTGCTTAGCTTCTCTGCAACCCAGCAGGTTTGAGGATTAAATTTAGGGCTCCTGTCAAAGCCGGTGACAGGCCTCAAAGAGGCTTCTCCCCCGATCCCTGTTATTATTGCACAGGGGATATGTTACATCGCTCTCTATTAGCAGCTAGAGGTACTCCGGTAAGATGGTGTAATGCGCTTTGGGCTAAGGCCTATGTCATTCACTCTTACCCAGGCCATGACAGTGCCGGGGCTAGGTCAATTTTCTGTGCCTTGCCGTAACTTACAAGTTCAAAGTGAAGATGGGGCTCTGCCACAAGTCTGGAGTTTGTCGTGAGATCCTCTTAGTGATGGATGGATGACATTACATTGAGTATCGTGGAGGGATTATTGTCAAGAATTCCACAGCAAACAGACCGCACAATAGCTTTTAATAGAGTCCTAAGTGTCGTTTATTGGATGCTTTTGCACAGATCCCAATGACATTTTTCAGCTTTATTTTGGCAGGGTAAATCTAGCAAGCTAGTCAACACTGTTGAGATGAAGCTTATGACACAATACTCCTTAAAATGGCTTTAGGGAGATTCCTGGGATTATTAATAATATTTCAATTCTGAAAAATGACAAGCCAAACAGGGATATAAATATTTGTATGGGGTCTCTCTCTCTCTCTCTCTCTCTCTCTCTCTCTCTCTCTCTCTCTGAGATGAGGATGAGTTATTTTCTTATTTTATTTATTAACTAGCTAGCTAGTGGCTTTTGACAAATTAATGTGTGAATCAACAGTTGTATTTGCATGTTGTGGGGGAACTGCAAAATGTTAATTGTATTACAATATTACAACTAATATTTACAGCAGTGCCATCTATCAAAGAGAAAAAGCCACATACAATGTTGCTGGATGCAAATGTATTACAACAATGAACAGTAAATTTGCTGCCTTTGTTTCTTTTAACTATTACTTTATTTTTTGGGAAATCACGTTAATTATCCAACCCAGGCTCAATGTGAAAATGTGTGCTTGTGGCAAAATTTCTGCCAACCACAAAATGATGTGCATTAAAACATGTTTCACGGAAATTTGTCCAGTAAGTGGTGCTAAAAAGTGCTTTCAACTGTTATTACATTCATACAGGAATGTATATCTGCATTTTTATTATGTTGCTTCAGTTGTGTATTGCAAAAGTTCAGAATCCAAATGTCAAGGAATGTGGCTAAAAGATTAATGCTCTATCATGTTGGAAAATAACATACCCCCCTACACCAATCCCAACCCTACACCTACCTGATAGTGTTAAATGGGTAGTTCACCCAAAAATGAAAATGATGTAATTAATTACTCACCTCATTCCAAACCCATTTGTTCATCTTTGGAACACAAATTAAGTGAAAGTAAAAAGGTGAAGTGAAAGTGAAAGTCATGACATTTGCCAAGCATGGTAACCCATACTCTGAATTGGTGCTCTGCATTTAATCCATCCAAGTGCACACACAGCAGGGAGTAGTGAACACATAGTGAACATACATCCGGAGCAGTGGGCAGCTATATCCAGTGCCTGGTGAGCAACTGGGGGTTCAGTGCCTTGCTCAAGGTCTTCAGCCATGAGTATTGAGGGTGGAAGAGCACTGTTCATTCATCTAAAAGCATTCTGACCTTCCATAGACAGCAATGTAACTGAAATATTTCCAAAGCCCAATAACATTGTTAAAAAAGTCCATGTTAATGCTGTTTCAAGGTGAAACAGAGGGACACTGCCATTAGCGATATTAGCTGTATCTCAAGAGGAACCGCTCAAGAACAAGATTCTATAGGATATCCAAAACTAGGGATAGAGCTAGTGCTCGATTTAGCCCCAGAATACTGACAGCTTGTAGCCAGAACTCTTCAGACGGAGGTTGTGGCCTGAAGCGATGCTTAGCAGTAGCAGTTAGCACAGGTTTAATGCTTATTCCCCTTTCCACTCAGTCAGTTCCCTGAGCCAGTGTTTGCCATTAAACCACAAGTACTTGTTCAGTCCCCCTTAAGTTGGGTTTGTTACTACGCCCCTATAAGAAAAATCCTTGGGAAAATGTTTGTAAGGTTAATGAATTGCCAATCAGTATTTACAGCAAACACGGTGTTGCCAGCTGCTGTGGCTAGCCTTGAAGTCGGCCACCCCGAGGTCACTGCTTGGTTCAGGCATGGACAATGCTGCTGATTGGAATAGCAAACATTAGCTGCTGAGATTCAGGGGTCAAAGAGAGGAGACTAGTTAAATGCAAGACCATGGCGCACTGTGAAAAAGGCTAAGGAGCACTGAGGGAGAAAAAACTGAATATACTGATGTCAGTCAGATGATGTCACAGTCACAGTCACAATGTCCTAACTACCTTTCTGGGCCTTGAACATGGTAGTTGTATTGCTGCCTATGCTGGTCAGAAAGCTCTCGGATTTAATCAAAAATAGCTTAAATTATGTTTCATTTATGAATGAAGGACTTACCGGTTTGGAAACGACAAAGGGTGAGTAATTAATGACAGAATTTTCATTTTTGGGTGAACTGTCCCTTTAAATAATCAACACTACTATTCAACGGATAGAAATTCTGTTCAAAACGTATCCACTTATATGCTCGTTTTGATTGATTAAATTTTTTTATTTTTTTTTGGTATCATAATTTTTCGATTTCTCAGCCCCCAAACTCCACATTTAAAAACACAAAACTGTATTTGTCCTCTTCCTGTCTAAGTGGGCAGTTCTTGGCAAGAATAAGATGCAAAGCGGACATGCTGACAGTCAAAAGTCCAAAATCAAAGCTTGCAGGGATAACATCCATAAACACACTCAAATTACACAGCTTATAGACACTGAAATTATACTGTACAGAATCAGGGGATCGGAAATACAATAACATATACTTTGAGAAAGCCAAAGAGCCAACTAGAAGTAGGATAGCAAGCAAAAGTAGAGTTTCTAAATTTCCAATGTTGGTCTAAACCAAAAATGAGAACAAACATAATATTCTTAAGTATTGACCGTATTACATCCTTTTAAACATGCACATACTGATTTAGCTTGTCCTAGTGCTAATGGAGCAGAATACTAAATGTTCTAATGTGTTTAGAAAAGCAATCCAAGACCTTGTCTTCAAATCAATCCAGTTTAAAGTTCAATATCGTGCAAAGCTAACGAAAGGTTTTCAGTGGCCCTTGTTTCATAAAACCACTTTAAGACCATTTTGAATCTCAACAGTTTAACCTCAGCTCAGAATAAATAGGGCATATTGACTTTTTTCTCTCTCTTTTTTTCTTTTTTTAAAGAGAAATCTCCAGAAAGCCAGCAAATCCCACTTATGGAACACATTTAAAAGGAGAAAGCCTATTAATTGGGTTTTAAATGAGGCAAGCTCCCTCTCTCCCTGGCTAGAGTCGAGGGGCCCTTTTAGGTTTCGCAAGTGGGGTGGGGGGACCTGCGCACCTTAGCGATACTGCGTCCTCCCGGCCTTCGCTTCCATGGTGTGGCAGACAATGAGCTAGCTGTGTCCCCCACAGACAAGGCTCTGACCTGGGAGACCATACCCATTGCTCTGGGGGCGGAGGACTAATTCAGGAGGGGTAAAGGGAGGGGGCTTGCACACTGTGGGAACAGCCCCGTTGTCAGCCGATGGACAGCAGAGAGGCCAAAGCCGCTCATCATTTGCAATTCAGATCATGAGCAGCCAGTCCGGGAATCAATGGTGCTGTATCAATCTGCCGACTGCAAATGTCATCTGCATTTTGATTCTTGACCCCCTTTCTGACGCTCCCCACACTGGGGCCATTGTCCTGTGGGGGCCACCCCTCTCTATGTTCTCTTATTCCCTGCCCAAAGTCCCACATTAGGCAAGCAAAACCCACAAGCCACACTGCCTTTCAGAGAAGCCCCAGTCGCTGCTATTTAGCCGTGTGTTCTGCAGGTCTCTCACAGCCCCATAAAGGAATTAGGAGCGCGAGACAAAGCTGAAATACCAGTCGCTATTTGGAAAGCTAAATGGCACTAACCTTTGTGGCCATTGTGACATATAACAATTTGTGTCACAAATCTAGTTAGAATGTTATGGAAAATCAGAACAAAACAAAAAATGGCAAAAGTCACAGCGGTTGGAGCATGTTAGCATGATGAATGTCATGGCCGAGGGACCAAAAAGGGATGAGAATGAGAAACAAACAACAATGATAGCCATATAAAAAAACACACATTTGTTTTATTGTTTTTATTGGATTTGTGCCAATTGCTTATTGTTTAGCAAAACTCTTTAACTGTCAAAAAAAATAGATATAGGGTTATAGTTGTTTCATAACCACATTGAAATTTGTAGGTCTGTTTGTGTTATTTTGAATAATGAGTTTTAAAAAATTTAAGTCAGTTTTCAGACTTATCAACAACTTATTTACTTAAAGGGGTCATCGGATGCTTCATGCACTTTCACAAGTTGTCTGAAGTGAAATGTGAGTAGGCAGGGTATGTACAAAACCACGCTTTAATGCTAAAAATCCACCCAGTGTTTTGTTTTGTACTAACATTTTTTTTTTTTTTACCACTAAAATCTTTACCCCTTTTTCAAATCGTGTAATGCAGTGGATTACATTTGTTTCTGAAGGGAATGCACCTCCGATCTACATAATTGCATCTATCTTTTCACGAATGATCAATTAAACAGAAGAAGTAAGAATAAGGCTTTTTAATGAATCTTTACAAATCGCCTTTCCTAATAATGTGCCAATTAGCAAGTTTCACAATGAATGCAGCTAAAATAAACTGTCTCTGGTTTGGAAGAGAGGAGTGGGGTCAGCAGAACTCATTAACATTACAAAATGAAAACACTACAAAATGGCTTGCTCTCAAAAGATCTGTTTTTGACAAGGTAAAAAGGTTTTTTTTTTTTTTTTTACACTACCATTGAGAAATTTTAACCAAACTATGTTACAGACTTTTCATTAAGACCCAAAAGAATCATATCAACTTGATGCATTTAACTTGCTGCTATTATTGACTTACATCCCAGGGGGAGGGGAGAGATAGAGATTCATTCTGTTTATTCATTCTGATAAATTTCATGTCATCTAGGAATATCCAAAAGAGGTCATATGAATTAATTACCTATTCCTATGACTCATAAATTCAGATCTTTGATGGTGTTTACAAGTAAAAAAATGTAGCTTTTGAATTAGCCATTTAAAATAATTTATGTCTCTTTCACATCTTTCATCTAATACTCGAAACTCAATAAACATACACAAGCACACAACTGTGATAAACAAATGGATAATCAGACTATTAAATTACAGAAGCTCAATAGAATAAACAACAAATCCAACATATGAACATACCAGTTTTTTTAATGCATTTGTCTAGTTTAGCTCAAATTAGCAAATAATGTAGTTAAGGTCAGTCAGATTTTCACCAAAACTGCTAAAAACATCATGTACTTGCCGTAACCTAGAGAGAGAAAAAAAAGAAAAAGAAAAAGCTAGGTTTTACATAAGTACAAAAGTTTTTTGATTTATAAAGCCATATGTATGCCAGAACCTGCGCAAAATTCCCAGTCATCAGAAAATGTATGCGCAACATGAATCTCCACCCCATCTCCTCCCCGAAATAGACATATATGGAGCTAACAGCACCCAGTTTTAAAATGCATAAAAGTCATCTACATATCATCTCCATGCATATTCCATCCATATGACACCATGTTTAATGCAGTTAAGGGAACAAAACATTAGAAAAATATGATACAGACTATGAATGTGTTTTGAGACATCACATTGCCATTCAAATGTATGCAATTTTTCCTATAAAGGTAAACATATGTTTTAAAATTTTTATAGCTTACAGTATATTTTAATGTAAAGAGACAGGCCTAATTGTTTTATTTGCACATGGAAAATTGTGTACGCACATTTCCATGCCCATATTATGCATATGCAACATTTATACATCAGGCCCCAGCTGTCCACAGAGGCCTAAATGCTATTTTCTCTCAGACATCATTCTGTTACTGACTGAATTTATCCTGTGGCAACACTCAACACCCCAACCAAGAATAAACATATAGATCCTCCTATAGATGAGACACCAAGGGACCCAGGGATTCAAATTTAGGCAGTGCACACTCATAAAACGCTCTGGTTTTGAGCACAACTGAACAGACTAGCACAGTATGGTTATGTTTCAACAGAACAAGCCTGTATCATGTGCAACATCATTCCATTTTATTAGCAGGGATTTGCTAAAGCACCATTAATATTGCTAAATCTTCCAACCTAAATAATGTTCTGCAATTTGCCTTGTTTGTGCTTCAGACCTTGATTATACGAGGCTTGTTGAAGAAATTGTTTTTTTTTCCTCAGTTTGTATGCTAGGAGTAAAAGTATATAGACTCCGTCTACGCTACTCCCTGAGATAGAAAAATGGGGGAAAAAAATAAATAAAAAATTGTGTTAGCCAAGGTTACAAAGTGCATGTTACCTCTTTCCCTCGCTGTCTTGAGCGCCACATGAAGAGTCTCTCCAGCTCACAGCGCCTCACTGCTGGTCCGCTTCCGTATGGTAATGATATACAGTGCATTAACACAGTCTGAAAGGCTTAATTTGGGTTACTGTGGGTCCCATCTTCTTATGTTTCCAGCACAGTAACACCGCGCTCAGGTCCAGGCAGCAAGAGCAGCAGACTTGTGTTTATTTATGAGAGCTTCTTGCTTCATTCGCTCTCAATCATTCATGAGGCTGGAGTGGATGGCCGAGTCAACCCCAATCCAATTCAGTTCAAACCACTGCTGGGAGAGAAGGCTGAAAACATAGACAATTTACTTTCCCGCCCAAATCCAAATGACTCCAAAGACAATGATGTGATCAATAAGTAATGCTTGCTACGTCTGTGGCCCTTTTCAGAGGACGTTTCTTATTTTGTCGAGCCCAAATTTCAACCTTTAAAAACACAGATAGAGTTTGATTGACGTGACCACCACTGACACTCATGCAATCTTAATGCACCTCATATTTTAGTACCTGATTACCCACTCATTCAATAAATAATTGTTTGTGTTAAGTCTTACAGGCTAACCTGATAACCCGTGCAGCGACAATGCTCATAATTCCATCCAGACCTCCTTATCCGATTATGTCCATTAAACATCGGCTGTTTGATAATCTGTTCCTAAGTAATGAATGGAGAAAACAAATCACACCCATGCTAAATAAATGTAAATGTTCCTGTAAGGTCAACAACATGGAAAATGTCTGGCAATCAGAAAGGTGAATCATAAAATGTTCAAATATATGCAGATAATGTATTTACTGTGGAGAATGTCTTCATTAGCATAACATGCCCTGTTTAAGTCTTTGTGTGTTTGTGTGAAATTTTCAACAGTCTTTCAACGTGTGTTCTTCATGAGTTTTATACTTATATGGACTCTATCAATAAACAAATACAAATTCATATTACTACTACTAATAAAGACTTTTACTTTGTCAGCCCACTTATGTTGTGTTTAATTAAATTCTAATGGTCAAACTAAATGTACACAAGCATAGCATTGTTTCGTGTGGAGTCCCTCACATGACATGCAAGAAAAAAAAAATTATAAATTGTGCGCAAGATTACTATTCCGTTCCCTCAATTTGCAAAATCGTACGCACAGTTTACTAATTCATTCTCTTGATTTATAAATCCTTTGCATGATTTAGCAAATCAGGGTAACAAAGTAGTAAATCGTGCACACAATTTATGAATCGAGGGAACAAAATAGTAAATTGTGCTCACAATTTTTACCTATTTTTTTTTTCCTGCATGCCATGTGCGGTGCTCCGTAGTTTCCTATTTGGTTGTTGGGAATCTTTTTTGTTGACAGTCAAACACCTGCTAAGCTAATGCTAACATCGCCATTTTGTTTCTTTGTGGGTCTTTTTCCAAAGACATTTTCAAAATGTTTAAATTCAAGCCACTTACTTTGTTGCTACTTGGTTGGGTAGTGAGATTTCACAGCCAGTCACAGTAGTCAACATGGTTCTCTACATGCTAGTGCTAACTTGAGGTGGGTGGGATTTATAAGGTAGGAGGAGGGAAATGTACAATATGTTAATTTATTTTTTCCTCAAAAAGATGTTACTTGTATGTGCATATAGTATCTGCTAATTTAGTCACATTTTAAAAATAGGCCTACTAGTATAGAAATGACCTAAAAGTTTGCGCATCTAATATTTCGCAGATGTTCTTCCAAAAACTGTTTCCTTTACCTTTTTGACTAGCCTCTCATAAACTCTTATGACACAAAATATGAGTATCAACCACTATGGAGACAGTATGAGAATAAAAACCTCATACGCAACATTAAAAGTGCAATCAACTTCCAGCTGGACCAGCACACTCCATAAATCACTTCCTTCTTTGTGCTACATTGCTAGCTAAACACAGCACTCCCTGCCAAAACGACAAGAATTATTTATCACTTTGGCCATTGTAAAAGCAAATTTATGGCTTGAGTGGATGTGCATGAGTTGTCCCAAACCAATACAATGATGTGTGGAAATATAAACAGAGCAGGAAATTCAAACGCCTGGAATGACACTTAAGGCTGATAGTGCATCAGTCATCATGTCTTTATTTACTGTAACATGTTTATTGCCTTTAGCACATCCCAAATGCTACAGCACACTTAGCCTATGTCTTCTCAATGCTGGCCATTAGCAGTATGCTTTTCAATATATATATATATATATATATATATATATATATATATATATATATATATATATATATATATATATATATATATATATATATATATATATATATATATATATATAATTTGTGTGTGTGTGTGTCATTTGCAACAAAACCATTTTTATTGTGTGTAATTTACAACCAAGCTGCAATTCTGTCGACCAGATTTCCACAACTGAAATTTCCACCACTAAACTACACTCTAAAAAATAAAATGTTAGCTCAAAAATAATATGATTAAATAAAATAAAATATTTGGATATGTTTTCTTTATTATTATTATTATTATTATTATTATTATTATTATTATTATTATTATTATTATTATTATTATTATTTTAGTCATGAAAGCTTTATGTGCAATTATTTTCAACCAGTATAAATCACACACAATTACGTTAATGTAACTATTAACATTATTGTTTCAACAGAACTCAACAAAATAATATTTGCAACTTAAAAAATTTAAATTAATTAATTTCTTTCAACTCTGCATTTATTTCAGTTGTTGTTATTAAGAGTGCATAGTGAGTTGAGATGTCAAATGACATTTTCATGGGAAATAAATTATGACTTTTTTTTTTTTTTACTGTTAGTGACTTTTAAAAGCAGTTTAAGATTGGATTTCAACAGAAGTGCCCATAAGAAACACCTAAATACGAAAAACTGAAACAATGCATTTATTGTAAAAGCCACTACATTTGTTGAAATCAGGATGGCATTTGTTATTTTGGGGGTTGATGTAAGCCAGAATGGAGAACCCCACTCACCACATGTTGAGTACTTAAGCCCCAAGAGGGCCGTCCGGCTGCCCTTCCAATAAGACTGTGCACTGTGCCTTGTAATTAGAGCGGGATTCTGGAGGGTTGCTTCCGCCACTTGAAGACAAGATTTGACAAATGCGAGGCACAGCTGCACTCAAAAGTTTTGGAAATATTTTTTAGCGGGGCTTTGCCAAGTCCCAGGGAAAGAGTAACAGCATCTGTCCAGTGGCACTCGGGAAGTTGGGAAATTCTTCTTGCTTTCCAACTGCGGGGATGGAGTATGTCACCAGTTTTATGGAAAGGTTGTCCAAATTTCCTTTATCCAAATGGCACTTGATTGTGCAGTGGAGCCTTAGGCAAAGGATGACGGTATGTGAAGTGTGGACAAATGGTGTGGTCAGCAAGAGACAGAGCCATACACACCAACTGAGATAAGCCTATTAAACTAGGGCATGCAACACAATCTGCCTTGGCATTGTTGCACGGATACGTAACCCAGGTCACATTGTCTCATTGAGACATCAGGACAACAGAAAGCAGTGATTAAGAATAAGATGGATTGCTGACTCTTAGGGTCAGCTATGTTTGAGTGTTTGCTGTGGTTGTTTGCCCAAGAAACTCCTCGTCTTTGTCTGCTTTTGATACCATCTGTGCGGGACTGAGAAAGAGGATATATTGTCCAAACAGGGACCTGCAGTGACTGACCGTCCCACTGAAGCGTTAATTACAAAACCATTGTAGCTTCCAGCATGGCCCCACTTTTTTTCTCAGAAAGTTTAAAGTTCGACTCCAAGTGCCAAGCAAAACATGCCGTAATGGACATTTTCTGCCCGAGCAATTATGTGAAATGCAACTGCCCTTCAGTTTGTTTATCATGGTTGATGGCAGAGTAAATGCCGCTCCTGGGCAGAGGACAAAAGTTCAAACTCTGGTTCTATTTGTCTGTTTGTTTTTTCTTTGTCCGAGTGCTCCAAACATGTCTTTATCTACTCAGTGCTCCTATGAAAATGTTATAATTTAAACATGTCATTTTATAGTGGACAAACTTAAAAACATTACAAGCGAAATGGCTCTTGACCACTTTATGACATTTCTTTGTGGAGGCTTTAGAACTGCCAACGTGCAGCCCAGATGAGAATAATTAACGTGTGCTCTTGCTGTAGATGCGCAGTATCAAACTTAATTACTGCAGGGGGCGATAGAAGAGCGATATCAGTAAGTTGCAGAGCACTTCTTTAAACAGTTGCTAATCCTTCACACTGATTCATTTATGGTAATTCCTGCTATAGCACCTTGAGAATCTTAAGTGGTCAGACATATTTTTGAAACAACACTATATCAAACTGGTGTAAGTAGACATATCTGCATTCATGTACTTGCATAAAGTATGGGTGTGTTCATGCCATGTCGTAATTATTATGAGATACCTCTTCGTTAAAAGCATTCATGCCCTCGTCACTGAGTCTTAAAGTGACAACATTTCTGCTAGATCTACCTAACTGAAAATGTTACTAAAATGTTTCACAACAAAAAAAGCAACCTGTCCTCCAATCAATACGCTCGTATAGGTCGTTTGTCCAAATCCCTGAAATACGACCCATCAGAGCGTATACTACAATTGCACCCCTTTCGGCAAAAGGTCGTTTTCATATTTATGTTTTGTACTCTTTTATTTGCCCTCTGGTTTGTGTTTCGTGTAGCTCAGTTGGTAGATTATTGCGTTATACCTTGATATGTAATCATGCTGTCATGGGTTCGATCCCAGGGAACGGATGTTCACGAAAATGTATATGCTCAATAAATCATAATTTAGCATGATTTCTGTGAGGGTTAGGTTTAGGGGTGGGGTTAGGTGTGGTCATTCGAACGAATAAGCCACCTAGTAAAATATGTAGGAAATAATGTGAGATCAGTGTAAAAAGCCCACGCATTTCATTTAAATAAACGTGCGTTTTGATTGGTAATGACGTGATACGTCATTTCATGACGATAGAGGCAACACGATACTGTCATTATTTTTACGCCCGCTAGAGGGCGCTTAACTTTAAAACGTAAATATAGGTCGTAATAAGCTGCTTGCACAAACGACCTATATGGTCGTTTTTTGTTGGAGGACAGGCTCGAGCATTAATGACATCATTTTGATTGTTGGGTGTATTATCCCTTTAACTCACCCTTCACTTGTTCCAAACTTGTGAGTTTATTTCTTCTGTAAAATTTCATACAGGTATGGAACAACTTGATAAGGGTTTATACTTTTTATAATTATCCCTGTAAACAAAAGATTGCAGTTCCATTTGATGCCATAAGTGGTATAAAAATTTCAATGAAATGAAACTGAATAACTGACATTATTATTATTATTATTATTATTATTATCATCATCATCATTATTTGCAGTCATCATTATACCACAAATGCTGTCTACAGATTTAACTTGTTGAATTCTAAACCCATTGGCCACATACAGGTCACATCAGGACCACATAATGTTTTCTTGACTGCATATCTGAGTATAGTGTTATGCTGAGGATTTATTGAATTTGTTGACAGGACTATGAAATTGCAAGATTACTGTTTTCTTATATGTTTTTTCTTGCAGGCTTGTTTGCTATCTATAATTTCTTCCCAAAGATCAAATTATGCTCATGGCCATTCACTGTTTATTTGGACTTGATAATGTTTGGATGACTTTCCATCCCAAGAATAGTGTCTGGCAGATGAGACCAAAAAATCTGACGCATTTATTGGCAACCACTCTTTGTCCATTCAGTTGAGTTCGCTTTAACAGAGCGTTGCTCTGTTCTCACATAGATAGATTTACAGCAATGCTGCCAAGCAGCGAACATTTCCCTCCGCAGGCATTTGAACATTATACCCAACTTTACATCTGGCCGAGTCCACAACATTCCACTAAACAATCTGATTTGAGTTATCCAATCCACACACTTCCATTTATTTCTGCTGGGTATAATATTCTGACCACAACCATCGTTTCTAAATATGTAAATATAAATTGAATTATTGCCCTCAAGAATCAGTGGTCGTTTCGGATGAATTTGTGGCAACTTCTGAAGTACCAGAATTGAGAACTCAGCCCAGAATATCCCTCAACAGATTTTCACACCTAGCATGTAACCCTCAGACAAGGCGTAAATATTTCACACAAGTTGGTACTAGGTGAGTCTTGAAAGTTCTCGACCTAGTTCAGGTGCTAGGCGCAACGGTGCCTGAATGTGCTTGCACTGCATTCATAAAACATACAACCTCAGCCATTCCGATCGGTTAATTGTATCAGCCTCGCCTGTTGTTGCTGCCGTTACTGTTGTTGTTTAGGAGATTTCTGAGCATGCCCAGAGGACCTGCTTCTTAAGTTTGAGGTGGTCTTCGGGGGAGAGAAAGGTTGAGAGAGCTTGTGCACTTAACAGAACACTCATTATCTAGCTTCCACTAGCGGCCCTAACAGACCTGTTTGGATAGCCATTAGAGGGGAAGGTGTTCTGGGGGAAAGAGAAAATAATGAAGCCAGTCTCTCCTGATTGGCATTCCCAGCAAAGCCTTCACCATTTTTTGGAGGGGATAACAAAGCACTGAGACCTGCGGACCGAGTTCTTTCACAGCTTATTATGCTGAGGGTTTGTTGTGGAAGTCTTGTAACTATAGTCCCTCTTCACTGTTACTGTTGTTGTCTTCAATTGTGAATCTACGTTCCCTTTCATTAGCATTTGTGTGGGAAACAGACAAAGTTTGAAACTGTCAGTCTTCCTGTCATAATGAGGATGACCATGAATATTCATGAGACTTCAAGCTGGGTCCGCAAATGAATGATTTTAGGGAAGAAATCGATCAACCCTTGTAATTTGACTGTTGTGTTAAGGAGGATTTTCCCAAATGGCAACAGTGAAGATTTTGAAATTCTGTAAAAATACTCACCACCTTGAGTGTATACCTAGAGTGCATTGGGATGAGGGCAATCATTTTACACGAACAAATCAACAAATATTCAAACAGATAAATAAAACTGTTCTACATACACTGTGCAATTCATAGAAATGTAGTTCTTTATTGGCTTCTATTGTTCTATGTAGAACCTTTAACATCCATGGAACCTTTCTAATACACTAAAGTTCCTTTAGAGTGGCAAAGGGTTATTGCTCTTTACAAAATACTGTAGTTTCACTGCGGAGCCCAACATGTTTTTTGTATAGAATCTCGAAAACGTCTTCTTGTACCCTTTATTTTGAAGAATTTAATGAGAAACTTGACAGTAGGATTCGAAATGAACCAACAGGAGATTTTTAAATACCATGGGTTAATGTTCATTATGAAAAAAAAGAAAAATCAGGCAGACCAAAAACAATCAGGTATTCCTGAGAGTTCTTCAGTTTTTCAGTATTTAACACTTTTCAGATTAACTTCTCTGTTGTTTGAAAGATATTTGGTT